>NC_134698.1:8742321-8759821 GCF_050947455.1 Rhinoderma darwinii | reverse complement strand
TATTATAACTCAGTTTGTTTTTTATTAGGGCTTGTCCACACGCTACATAATTTCCGTGTTTTTTCTGGACGGAATTTCGGCCCGAAATAATGCAGCAGAATACAGCAGCAGCAAATCTCATCCACACGCTGCGGAAAAATTCAGAGCCGAAATTGACCTGCGGTGTGTATTTTTTGAACCGCAGCATGTCAATTCCTGCTGCGGAAAGTGGACTGAATTGCTGCGATTTTTTGTGAAAAAACGCAGTAATTTCCGCACCATTTTCTGCTGTAAAATCGCAGGAAATGGTGCGTTTTGCCGCAGTGGAAAGTCTCTGACTTTCAATGGAATTACTGCAGAAATTTTCTGCAATAATTCCGTTGTGTGTGGACAAGCCCTTACAAGTAAAACAGATTGTCCAATTTAGAAAAAACTATTTTTGTTTATCCATTTAGGGAATTTTGAGTTAATAGAGAGCCCCCACCCCGGTCCTCTGTTCAGGATCCTCATCTCTTGGCCAGAGTGGAGAGAGGTTACAAAGAGCGTCTCTAGCTCTGGAGGACCTGTCCTGTCCTGCATTACACAGACAACCCCCATTGTCATGAATGGATACTGTGTAATGCTCCATTTCCCCTGTGGTGGCGCTGCAGGGCAATCAAACACTCACTGTCAGGTGTTCCCGCAGATTACAGATGATCGCTGAGGGTCCCAGCTGTAGGATACTTTGTGATCTGCTTATTGTCAATTCTGTGCCTTCATTCTAGTGATCGCTGTCACTATAACATGTCAGATGTTTCTTTTTTAAAAAGATAGTTACCAATTTTGTGTAACAAATTAATATTTTATGGCATATAGTATTGTTATGTGACACACGATTTAGTTTTGTAAGGCCTCATGCACACGACCGTAGCCATGTGCACGGCCGTGATTTTCGGGTCGTCCGTCCTTGAAGTGTCAGCTGCGAGCCGCCCGCAAATCGCGGGCTGTGCACATGGCCGCGGCCATTATTTTCAATGAGCCCGAACCGCAGAACACGGCTGTATAAAAAGCTATATGTCATTCTAGATGATGTACAAGTTGTGCATAACTGAAAGCTTCAGACACAATGATCGATAGACAAGCGGAGCGATCTTCAGGACAAGAAACAAGTCACTCCATGCAGACAGACCCGTATGCGGCTTGAAAGCATTATAGCCTTATGTCAATGTAACGCTATCAAAGATAATAACCAAATTGTCCAATTTTTCCCTCATTATGATTGCGTTAAAGGGTAACTCCACCCAAAGCTAACATTTTTCAGATTAGGTTCAGTTGCATAGTACCTATCCTCAGTGGAGGACCATACGGACGGACAGTCAGCAAGTGCCCAAGGAGCTTAAAGGGGATGTCCAGAAAAATAGAACAGGCCTGCTTTTTTAACACAGAAAGAGGAGAGTTGGGATGCCACCTTATACATTAGATCGTAGGCTGACCCTGCCAAAATTTATTTGTATGGCCAGCTTAAGAAGCTCCATTCCGACACACCCAGATGATAGGGTTCTCCATCTAAAACTGTAATTTAAAAAAAATTACTTATGCCTCACTTTATATTTTTCCACTGAAGGTCTTACATTTAGGTGACATAATTTGTTGTGGTGACATCACTCGTCACTATCCGACTCAGGGTGTGAGGAAAAGCAAGTCACACTTTTATTACCCTCTTTCTCAATCCTGCCACAACTGGTAACATGGGAAGGAGTTGCTACCTTAAACCCCACTTTCTTTCACTAATTTTAATGAATATGACAGGGTCTTAAGGGTCCAGAGGAATCTCAGGGACCCTGAAGAAACTCAGGGTGACAACTCCACCCCTCCCCATTCCAACTCCACCCATTTTTTGGACCCCCATTTCTACCACATGCCCTTCATTATTAAAGTTTAGTTTGTATTCTCTACCAGTTTAATGCATCATTATCAGGCATGTGTTGACTGTTAGAAATTGGGTTATTACGGATTTTGGGTAGAGTAACCATTTACCCCATGTCCCCCTTTTAACACCATGTCATTTTCAGGCACAACATTCTGTAATGATTAATTTCTTAATATATGTTTAACCCCTTCACGCACCAGAACGCACCGGTACGTCCTGGTGCAGGGGAAGAAGTATGGAGCGAGCTCACGTACTGAGCGTGCTTAATACGCCGCGGGTGTCATCTGTGTTTTACAGATGACACCCGGGACTAACAACAAGGTACAGCGCTGTTCCTGGCTGTTTAACCCCTCAAATGCTGCGGTCAATCGTGACTGCAGCATCTGAGGCGTTAGAAAGAGTGGGGCGCCCCCTCCGACAGCTCATCGACCCCCCCCCCATCGCAACAAGATCGGGGGCTGACGATGGATGTCAAGGCAGCCTGGGGGCCTAATGAAGGCCCCCAGGACTGCCTTCACTCTGCCTCTGTTAAGCCCTGCCTGTTACAGAAGCCTGTAAAAATTACAATATACTGCAATACATTAGTATTGCAGTGTATTGTACCTGCGATCTAACGATCACTGGTTCAAGTCTCCTAGGGGGACTAAAAAAAGTGAAATTACGTTTTTAGTAGTGAAATTTAAAAAAAAAATTTAAATTAAAAGTTAAAAAAACAACTTTTTCCAAAATAATGTAAAAAAAAAAGTAAACAAAATTGGTATCACTGCGTACGTAAAAGTCTGAACTATTACAATATAGTGTTATTTAATGCGCACGGTGAACGCCGTCAACTTAGCGCCCAAAAAAAAGTAATAAAAAGTGATCAAAATGTCGTATGTACCAACAAATGGTACCAATAAAAGCTACAGCTTGTCTCGCAAAAAATAAGCCCTCACACCGCTCAATCCACGTGAAAATAAGAAAGTTATGGCTCTCAGAATTTGGTGAAATAAAATATATATATTTTTAAAAGTAGTAAAATATAAAAAAAACGTTATAAATTTGATCAACGTAATCGTATTGAGCCACAGAATAAAGTTAAGTTGTTGATTTTTACCTCCCGGTGAAAGCCGTAAAAACGAAATCCAAAAAACAATTGAGGATTCACAGTTTTTTCCAATTTCACCTTGCAAATAATTTTTTTTTTCAGTTTTCCAATACATTATATGGTACTTTAAATGCTACCAATAGAAACTGCAACTCCTGCAAAATATAAGCCCTCACACCACTCTATTAACAGAAAATAAAAATGTTATGGCTCTTGGAAGGCGGGAAGGGAAAAACGAAAATGATAAATCAAAAAATGGCCGTGTTCTTAAGGGGTTAAAGCATCGTGGGTTTTTTTCTGGGACAGAGCCTTAAATCCCCTGCATTAATACAAATGATAAAATTCTGGCCGCCGATAGCCACCACTAGGGGGAGCTTAGGACCTAGCTGCATACTATACATTGAACTCAATAATAAAACAGTATACAATAAGCACCCAAGCTCCCCCTAGTGGTGACCACAGGCAGACAGCATGTTTGTAATAGCAGCCGTTGTATTCTACACTATACATTTGTATGTATGCTCACTCACCCTTTAATCTATTAATTTACCCACCCTATAATCTGACAATTATTTTCTTTCAATTATTATTATATTTCTGGACTAAATGTGTTGGAAGATGAAGAAAGCAGCTGTAGTAGGTGACTTGGAAATAAACCCGTGAACGCTGGCGGTGAGAATCTGCCCGGTAATTTGTTAAACAGAGCGCTAGCTGATGGAGATTGGGTGGAAAGAGATGTCAGGAGGTTTTCATGTAGAGAGTTGGCATCGCATGGAGAAGCAACTAAGTTGTATACACAAGGGGTCTGGGATGGATGGAATTTTAATAAATTAGACCTGTCATTCTCCAGGATTTCCTAGGGAGCAGACAGGGTAAGAAAGGACTGTGAACTTTTTGCCTGGAAGTAAAATGTCAGAGAAAAATGTCCATGAAGACTGCAAACAGTTTTACCCTTCCTTCTTCTGTCTTGTAAAGCAATTAGGTTGTAATATACTTATATATCATGTACACAGCTATAAATGTTCTATTTGGGGGTGATAAAAAGACGCTGATGTTATAAAGCTTTCTAAATGCAAATGAAATAGATAGATAGATAGATAGATAGATAGATAGATAGATAGATAGATAGATAGATAGATAGATAGATAGATAGAAAGATATAGATAGATAGATAGATAGATAGATAGATAGATAGATAGATAGATAGATAGATAGATAGATAGATAGATAGATAGATAGATAGATAGATATGAGATAGATAGATATGAGATAGATAGATAGATAGATAGATAGATAGATAGATAGATAGATAGATAGATATGAGATAGATAGATAGATAGATAGATAGATAGATATGAGACACTATAACTACATATATGACAGGTTTTTAAACATGATCCTATCACTATACAGTTATGGGCGGGGCTGTGACAACCAATAATAGATAAAATGGCCAGTCTCATAAACTGGCAGAGGAATTGGAGATTTGTTACCTGTTAAATGAGGCTCAGACAAGCAACATAGTTACATAGCTACATAGTTAGTACGGCTGAAAAAAAGACACATGTCCATCAAGTTCAACCAAGGGAAGGGAAAAGGGAAGGAAAAATTTCTACACATAGGAGCTAATATTTTTTTGTTCTAGGAAATGATCTAACCCTTTTTTAAAGCCATCTACTGTCCCTGCTGTGACGGCTCCTGCGGTGTCTACTGTCCCTGCTGTGACGGCCCCTGCGGTAGGCTATTCCATAGATTCACAGTTCTCACTGTAAAGAAGGCTTGTCGCCTCTGCAGGTTGAACCTTTTTTTCTCCAGACGGAGGGAGCGCCCCCTTGTTTTTTGAGGGGGTTTTACATGGAACAGGATATCACCATATTTTTTGTATGTGCCATTAATATATTTATATAAGTTAATCATGTCCCCCCTTAGTCGTCTTTTTTCAAGGCTAAATAGGTTTATACAAGGCTAAATACATTTTTTTATTCTATTGTGGATGGCGTGAAAATCACAGAATTTTTACAGCAGGTCTGAAAAAAAATACAAAATCTTTTACATATGATCCTAAAAATATTGAAATAACATAACACGAAAAAACGCGTCTGTAATAAACAACAAGTTCCAAAAACGAATTGAATAATATTTAATAAAAGAAATGAAAAATGATAATTTTTCTTCAAAAACATAACTATAAAATGTCAATTTTTTAAAAAAACATTTGTGTGTATTATTACTGACATTTTGAAATCTCCGCCTGCCGGCCCTTACATATAGAGTGAGTTACTGAGCTATTCGTACGTTATTGAATAGAGTTTGTGTTTCATAGTGTCACACACTAATGGAGTCCAATCCCAAATAGCCCCATTAGAAAGCAGAGTAGTCAAGGATAGCCGCTTGCCCTGCTCCTGTCTATCACCGCGGCTCAAAAAGAGAGACTCTATGTATTAGGGTGAGGGGCGGGCTGGCGAGCTTTTCGAGGGAGGTCTCCATTACTATTGATCCTGTGAAGAGTTTCACAGTGTGACACTTCTTTTAATTACCAGGCTTGGCGATTCATAGGGAACAGGCCCCATGCAGGCCGGCCCTCCCCAGTCAGAAAAACAGCCTTTTCTTTCCACCCTCTGAATGTACTAACTTGGCTTTCAATACGGAACCTTTTTGAATAACCCCACTCCTCCCTCCACCCCCCTGATGTTAAGAGTAAGTTAGGCATAGTCTAATCCCGGCCAATAATGAGGCGTAATTAGCTCGGGCACCTTTTTAACGTCAATCCGCTGTTCAATTGGACCAAGGCAATAATTAAAAAAAATAAAACTTTGTACAGACAAATCCTTTTTCCTTCTACGTGGGCCACCGGTCTCGCAAGGTCTAGTCGCTGACTGGCAGCTGCTTCTGTTTTGGTTTCCATTGTATATCCCATTGTCTCACTATAGAAAACCTCGTCCCTTGAGATGTTTTGTTTTTTTACCCCAACTAAACAAAAATTTTACATGTGGTCAATAAATACAAAAAATTTACCAAAATTTTTGAAATTTGCATTTTTTTTAATCTAAAATTTACATGGAATTTAAAATTTCAATTTTTTTTATTTGTATTTTTTAAATAGAAACTTTAGTGAGGATATTAACATTCAGGCCACTTTGCAGTAGAGTGTAAGTTTCTTGGGTCAGGAGCAAGATCTCACCTCGCAATTATGCTGCCTTCTCAGTGATCTCATCGGCTATTGTATATTGTCCTATCAAGCGTTATATGACTCGAATGACATAATTCAATGGCGTGAACAGTCCGCAGCTTTGAAGGTGAAGAATACAGGGGTCGCTCTAATGAAACCCTTTTACAACATCAATCATGTTCACTGTAAGTATATTATACCGCACAGTGGCTGCAGACATCATAGTCGCGCATGGCGGCAAGGGTTAAATTCAAAGAATATCGCAGCTCTGTCTATTATTTCATTTTGTTTTGCATAATATCTCGCTTCTCTTTGATAAGTGGTCTCGTCGCCTCCGGTATTATCTCATGTGGGATTTCTCGTACTTTGTCTATAACATAATTTTCCTTTGTTGTGCTGCCCGGTTCAGCGTTTTATCTCTCGTCCTCCTTTATACGGATCCCATTGTCCTGTCTATAAATTATCTCAGCGTTGGAAGATGAACCTTGAGTTCTCTTTATGTTATATCTTCCAAATGTCCCCATTTTTACACCAATTCCTCTCTGCCGCCTTTTTAGTTTTAGGCTTTTGATCATACATCATTCATGGACGTGCATGCAGGGTCTGACACTAGAGGTGACGTCCAGATCCACCATTTAAGGTCCAGGTGGGGGTGGGTTGCTCATCATCCACATGCTCTGGCTCCTTTCCCAGTATAAAAATGAAAATTTTTGAAATTTTTGAAAACATTAAAAACAAAATGACCATAATATACACCCTCAGGCAGTAATCTCCAACCTGTGGCTCTTCAGCAGTGGTGATATTACTACTCCCAGCATGCCTTGACAACCTACGGCTGTGGCACGTTGAGGGCTGGAGAGGTATAAAGGAAAGCTTTATAATGTTCCTCCCTTTTAAAGTGTTTTTAGGTAAAAAAAAAAATGTAAAGATTTTTTTAAATGACTACTTAAAGCAATTGTCTCAGTTAGACTGATCACCGCCGGTCAAGTTGCTGAAACCCCCGACAATGAGCTGTTTTAACCGAGGGAGAGTCCCTGGGTGGGGGACTTCACCGGACTACGGGGACTTCACCGGACTACACCGATATAATTCCTTTGCCCTAATAGGGCAAATTTTTGGAACAAGCCATTGAAATATAAATTCCTGAAAATAGTGCTATTATTTCTCCCTTGGTTGACAAGACCTCACTTTGTGCCTGGGGACCATGTTACGCCGAAACAGGAAACAAGGGCCATCTCCGAACTGCTGCGTCAAAGTGTAAACTCTACAATGTCATTGTATATTGGTGCCACTAATGATAAGTTGATCACTGGGACCCCTAGTGATCAGCTGCATTCTGAGGAAGAACCAGGCAGCGTCTCTACAGGTGCTTTCCGTGTAATGCACAATATGCCAGGTCCTCAAGGGACACTGGGGCAGATTTACTAGTGTCTTAAATTCAGACAGCCTAGAACTACACCAGATGCACCAAATTGATCACAGTGGCTCATGCTGGATGATAAATTTGGCGCACCCTTAGACACTTCTGTGTAATTTCATACCGTCTCTTGTTTGGCTTACTTTAGTCCACTTTGTATGCACCAATTTGGCTAAATTTGGCACATCTTAAGCTAAGCCCCTTTCTTGCAAAGCCACGCCTCCTCGAGTCACAACATTTTTTTTCTTTTTGGCGCATTTCATTGATTAACTTGTCTATTTGACAAAGAAGGAACAATTTAGGTCAGACTACTGGCGCAACACCAATAGTAAATCTGCCCCTCAGTTTGTAGCCGCCCTCTGCTACAGCTATAGGTGAGGATCTGGAATAGCGGATGCCCTTTACTTTGGAAACTTGCCTATGTATATTCGGCATACTTATCCTCACATCCATTTTCAACACTTGGTCATGACATAGACTTGCCCTTTAAAAGACATTAGAAGAGGGTCGAATACTTTTTGTTTTTGTCGCCTTAGCATTACATACAAGGCTATCCGGAACTGTCAGTATTATGTTTATTGTTTTTATGGATCATTCATAGCTGACAAGATAATAATCTTTCTTTACGGGCTATGACAGGAAGTACTATGTGGGAATTCCAGACTTTCAAAGCAAACCGGCTTAAAAGACCTTTCAGTGTCTAAAATGTTAAAATATTAAAATTGTTATACTTAAAGGGGAGATACACTTATGACAACCCCTTTCCATATGTCCCAGTAGAGTATCTGTCGGTAATAGAGGGGGGTTCTTACATTGAGACCCCCTTCTATTAGCTAGAACAGAGAACCACTGCAAAGAAAAGCCCTGGTAGAGCCAGTGACCTTGGAATATAACAGAGCACCATGGTCCCAGTGACCGGGACCACCCTACAATCTACTAGTCACTCGAGGACTTGGAAAGGGGTTTCTCAAAGTGGACAAGTCTAGATTTGAATTCATATTAAAAATAGGCCACATGCGTTATAATTTAGTGGGTTAGAGGAGTAGAGTTCTCCTTTAATTTTACATTGTAGACTTTCCTGATGTGCGTATATAGTACATACAGTGCCCAGATGGAGCCATACATTGCCTAGATACATGGTGCATACAAATAGTGTCATTCTCTGCCCATATAAAGCCAAACGGTATCCATATAGTACAAAATAGTTACTAGGGAGCGCCATGTTGTGCCAAACGGTAAATGATGAATATGATCCTTGTGTAACATTCCCCCGATATATCTCTAATAAAAACCTGAATTAAATTTTTAGAAAATTTTGGTAAAATTTTTTAGGGGGCAAGTTCCCTTTAAGTTCCCTTTAAGTTCCCTATTTTGTAATATATATATATATATATATATATATATATATATATATATATATATATATATATATATATATATATAAATCATTCCATCTACACCCGATATTTTTGTCAGATACATCTGTGCATGCACACATCATGGCGGTGGAATATATACACCCTCGCTTTAAGTTCTTTTTGGCCTGGTTTGGTATTGACAACCTGTCACCTTGGCCACCTGTTCCTTTAATAAGCGCTCTTCTTGGATCTCTCCCTCTAGTCTTGTCTTGTCTTGTAACCAAAATAAAATAAGTTGTTTTAAGAAATGCATGACTGTTTTGACCTCTATCTATTTCTGCTTGACCCCTGATCTTTTTTCCCCATGACCCTGATCTTCAGCCTGACACGGTGATGGATGGCCCAGTCGATGTGATTTATGACATCACTTAATATTTCTAGAGAAGACTGAAATGCATACACCGCAGGAGAAGCCAGATCCAGGCAGGGGAGGGATGCTATCTGAGGGTATAGAGTAGATGGGAATTGCCAGCCTTTCAGTACTGGGTGTGTGCGAGGGCACCGGGTGGCCTCTCAGTGTCTAGGTTGATTTATGAGCAATTGCAGAGATTAAATTGGCTCTGGCTAATGATAACTAACTAGCCACAGCTGACCTTCTGATGACGATATGACGAATAGGACGCACGTTCCCATTGTCTGAGTGTCTGTGTGATTAGAGCCGGTTATGATATTATTTGTTTACGGTGTGGCTCATTTTTTGAAATTTTTCCTCTTGAATCCCTTCAAAGATCAATCACCCACTTTACAATTTGACAGGATGGGAGTTTAAGTGAATGTTACTGTCAGACATGACTATGGCATTGATAAGGGATTCATAGTATGGTCCTATCATGGAGTCTGAAGGCCTCATCGTACAATGGAAAGAAGGGGATGAAGACTAAAGACCCGATTTCGTCAGGATCGGCCAAATATCTAATACGTATGGGGGTCTCCTGAATCTCCCCGATGGCAGATGTTAAGGGAAATAAGGATCGGGTATGTTGGATTTCATCATGTCCAGTCCTTTGTTCTTGCACGAGATAAGCCGCTGCCAGAGGGTGTGGCAGCAGCTTATTCCCCTCTTTCTGGCCTAGCATGCCAGGGTTAAAAGGGTTGTCCCATTATTAAATATCATATATATTTTATAGATAAAAAAAATAACAATGTTTGCCATTTACAAAAACGATCCAGTGAAGAGTTATGACATTTACATGTAGCGTCACATATAGCGCCACCTAGCGTTAAAAGTGTATAGCAATGTGCATGTCCATTTACTGAGCTGAGTGCTGATGGACACGCATGCTCCATTCCTCCCCACAGCCAGGTCTCTTCATACTGATCTTCTGTTTACTGTTGGACAGCCAATAGAAATAGCTTTCTGCCCTGCTTGTCAGGGAAGGAGCAATGCCTCTACAGTAGCATGACAGCATAGATGAGGAAACTCCTTCTTCTCAGCATGTTAGGATTGTAAAGCTATGCATCCTCACAGCAGATAAGAATCCTTCACAAGCCCACTCATCCTTTATTGTTTATTGTTTTATTTAATTATATTTTCATTGTTTTCTAAGGGACTGTGGATTTCACACTATAAATATCTTCACTACTCTAGATCCCATGTAACCTAACTGCAGGTAAAGTAAGAAGAGATTATATTGACAACTGTCAGAGAGGGAAGGAGACTGATTTTGCTCAGAGCCCCTACCACATTAGCACAGATTAGCAGCAGCACCAAAGGGGACACAGGAAAGCAGAAAAGGAACTTTGATATTTTAGAAATACTGCAAATTACTTTAAAGCAGCTATTAACAGCATTTCTGGACTATTCGTATGAAAATAATTCTAGGGATAACCTCTTTAATGATGGAGTCTGGAGGAATAGCTGTCGGTCAAGCGAGCGTCTGGCCAACATCTATCTAATGTGTATGTTCACCTTAAGAGCAAGGATGCATGGAAGACTCCTATTAAGGTAGAAATACACTTTTCGCTCAATTTATGTATCTAAAAAAAAATGACTGCCAAATTGTAGGACCTTACGGAATAATCTATGAAGCGAGTGATATGGAGCCGATCTAGGCAGATCTCCCAAACTATGAAGACACTGGGTATAATACTCTGGATGATGAGTATGGAGCTAAATCAGGAATGATAAGTCCTTTGTGAAATTTAATAGTTGTTTGGAAACCTATGGAGGTGGGCATGAAGCGTAGGCTACAATAATATGGCTTTTAGGGAATGAGACACGGGACTGTACATGATGGTCATTGAAACCAGTGCATATAGAGTATACATCATATTATTGCTCCAGAAACTAGAACACGATTTTCACATTCGGGTGCTCTGGGTTAATAGAGGGGGGTCCTCTTTTCAGGATCCTCATCTCTTGGCCAGAGTGGAGAGCGGTTACAAAGAGAATTTCTCTCTGGCGGACCTGTCCTGTTCGGCATTACACAAACATCCCATTTATTTGAATGAACACTGTGTAATACTTAATTTTACCTGTGGTGGTGCTGCACGCAAACTGAACACTTATTGGCAGGTTTTTTCACAGATCACAACTGATTGCTGGGGATCCAAACAGGAGATGTCGTTTACATGCACATAGAAATATTGACATACAGTACTGCTTGCTTACATTAGTTTGTAGTTTAACTCTGGCAGTTATTTCTGAGATTAATTCTGTTCAATATGTTGTCATACCCTCAGATGATTGGCACCTGCGTATACTGCATTATGGGGGCCTCCCAGATCAACTAAGCTCCGCCCACGGTGGGGGCAAAAATGTATAAAATGTCATTTGGAATTGAACATGGGTCATATTTAATATATATAAAAAAAGATATTAATGCCATTCAATTCTACCATTTCCAAAACCCTATGATAAGTCTTAGCCAACATTGTATCTATTATTGTTATATTATGTGATAACTGGAGTTCTTCTTTAAAGTGAAAGCTCCGCCTTTTATCACCATTTTGTTTTTAGGCCCAAAATTCTGTGCTGATTCATTTCTTAATATATCTGTATAGCGATCAGAGCTCTGATTTTTTTTAACAAAGCTCCAAATCCCAATAAAAAATTGACTGCCTGTAGTCACCACTAGGGGGAGCTTAAGAGCTTAACGCATTTTGTTTTATTATAGCGTTCAATGTATAAAGTTATATTAATAAATTATTCGACATATAATTTTGGACCTATTTGGTTAAAAGAAAACTTACTGGTGTTCAAGGGAGGACATTCACTTTAAGGACTGATAGGGGACTATTGCATTTATAATGAAATCTCTGCATTTTCTTGATTTTTGAGGGCTCTTAGCACCTATAATCCTTACAATATGGTAATTAGGTAACACATTTATTCACGCTGATCTGACATCAGATGACATGAAAATGTAATTCACATACAGTCCTTCACTTTCCCTATGGCACAGGAATGATCAGATGGGATAATTGCAAATGTGTAAATCATAAAATGTGAATAGTTCTATTAGGAAATCTTCCCTTGGTAATGTGTGTATATATATATATATATATATATATATATATATATATATATATATATATATATATATATTTATTTAATTTTTTTATTTATTTATTTCTTATTTTATTTTTTTTATTTCTTTTAAATTTTATTTTTATTATTATTTTTTCTTGTTATGGTTCCTGATTATTTATAAATTCTGTAGTATATAAAATATTCATAGTAATAATAAAAATATAATAAATTTCTGTTAAATTGTGTATCATTTATTTTTTTATATATATATTTTTTTTTTTTGGCCAGACTTGAAAACAAGTCAATTTTTTCCCGTAATATTCCACTTTACAATAAATCCCTTCTGGCCAAAAGGGATGAATAATTGATAGGATCTAATCACCTGTTACTAAGTAGTCACCCAAAAAAGAGCCAACTTCAAGGGTTAACAGCAAAAGAAGAATTCCGGGACTATATTAGAAAATGTCCTTGACCCTCATTACCAAGATTACATGCTTAAGTGCTGGGAGATGTTATGACAACTGCAAAATTTATGAAGATCCTTATCACCTAGCGAGCTTACAGTATGGTAATTAGCGCGGTGAAAGTGTTTCCGATAGAGTCCACGCAGAGTGCCGGTCAGCCCGGAGAGAGTCCTACACTGAAGAACAGAGGAACAAATTCCCAGCAGTAAAGACTTCGCCAGATAAAGGCCCAATTGTTGTTCTATACAGTTTACAAGCAGATGGAAATTTCAAAAATGATTCTAGAAACCACAAAATATTAATATTTTTGAATTTTTGGATTTTTTTTCTTGCATTATTATTTAAAGGAACAGTAACGCTTTGTCCAACAGAGATGAGAATTACAAGCTTGGCACAGGCTCTTCAAGCAAAGAGTCTTCTATTTCAAAGGCATCGGGTTCAATTCTTCACACTTATTGGGTGGGCTATTATATTTGAGATGCAAAGTCTCCCACCATTTTATCTTCCTTTAATGAGAATTCTATGCTGAGAAAATAAATATATGATTGAACGCACTTTGAAATCCCAAAAGGGAGGCAATGATTTTGTTGAATGATTGATTGACGGCAATCATGGCAATGTAGCGCCAAGACAGAAGTCAGTTGTAGCATTGTTATCAATATTTTGTGTTTACTCTTAGAAAAATTTTTTTTATAGATTTTCTTTTTTATATATTTTTTTATTATTATTTTGGATTTTTTTTAGATTTTTTTTAGATTTTTTTTAAATGTAACTTTAAATTTTGTAAACCATATTGTAATACATATCAGAATGATTAAAACCTAATTACACATGCTGCAGCTTTATTGTTGTTCATCATTTCATTTATCTTTTTGTAACTTTTATTAAAAAAATTATAATTTTTTTTAAAACTAACAAGTCTGGTGCTTGAACTGGGTCTACACGCTATCATTTTGGGAATATTAGGCTTGAAATCTGAATATATTGAATATTATGAATGATCGTACGATGAGTTTTTGGATAAAAAATTGTAAAATTGTAACATTTTTAATATGTCAGATTAAGATACAATTTTAGTGATGATTGTCAATTAAAAACAATTGTTATGGGTCATTTGCATGCAGTGATCATGGCCAGACATGAATCTATTTGTAGACAAAAAAGCGTGAAAATTTTTTTTTGCTAATAAATAGTGTGTTATAATTCTGTCACCGAGCAATAATGTTAGGGCACCACTGTTGCTGGAAATTTTTGGGCAGGGGGGCATTTTTTTTAAATGTAAGAATGACACATAAAGATGGATTGGATAAATCGGATATTCCCATAGAGACTTCTGTATACGTCCTCTTCATTCAGTCTGTATGGACGAGCGGGCAGGGATAGCATGTAAATAAACAGTGCCCCCCCCCCCCTGTTCTGAAGTCAGAAACCGAAATGTCAGCTAATATATATTTAGAAATTAGGCACTAGATGTGCTCCGTTGTTTATAAGGGATTAGAGAGAAATTTCTAAATCATTTTTAATTCCAATTATAATAGTAATAATACAACAAAAATAAAACATGAATTATAAATAATGTATTTTAAATAATATTATTTTTTATTATTTTCTTACTATCAATATTTTTGTATTCTAATTGTATTTATTTAAGAAACAGATCATGTAAATCAAATCACATTATAGCATGATTTTTTTATTTTTTTTATTTATAAAAGATATGTTTAGTAAAATAAGAAAATAGTACATAAAAAAATTTAAAAAATAAAATTCTAATTTTTTTTAAGGAATAAAAACATAGCGTGACTTCTGGTGTAGGTTTTTAGTTTTGTTTTTGTTTTTTGTTTTTTTACCACGGCTGCTCTTTCTCAACTACTTCTTTGGAATTTTATAATAATTGAACTACCACTATCCTAGGAACCTTAGATGTGGAAGTTTGTGCTGTTGAGTAAGATTATGGTTCGAGTTTGAATTTATTTTTTAATTTTTTAATTTGGTTTATTTCTAAAAAAAAAAAAATCCTCAAAAATGATTCGGTTATTCCTTCACAAACAAATTCTTTTTATTACTTACGAATAACCTATCTGACAAAGTATATGGGTTTTTGAGTACTGCCTCAGAGGCCAACCTTACATTCCCAGGACCTGGGCATCCAATGAAATATGGAAACACATGGTTGACCGACTTCCTTAAACCCACACTGACCATTAGGGGTGAACCGTGGGCCTGTATGGTAGGTCAGCTCTATATTGCTATGTCAATATATCAAGTCAGGAGCCCTCTGGGTAATTAGGCCACTGTACACACAAAAGTGTTCGCTCACGTTTATGGTTAACAAAACATTAAACAGGAGGAGGTCGCACAATGGCTGCCCGCTAATGACCCACAATAACCACTTTGCAAGCCATTTGTTGAATGGGGGTTATTGCCTCAATTGTGTCCAAAGAAAGGCTACTGTCTTCATTGAGGTGGCTCATGCAAGGATGGGAAAGAGTATGGAAGACGCTCCCATCTCCTTATCCTGGGAATTTGGTACTTACAGATGGGCCAGCCTGGGCGTGAGGTGTCACATTGATTTGTGTAGTAGAGGGTTTCGGAATAAACTGCAACATGTCCACTACAAGCCATAAACTGGCATTCTCTATGGTGGGATCTCAGAAGCTACCTGGGTCAATATCTCATGGTCTATAGGCCGTAATAAAGCGTTACTCATGCATGGACGCAACCAGTATGAAGCTAGCTGAGCTTTTGTTTTACACTTAGTGACATGAAAATATAAAACGCCCAGCCCTGAGACTCCCACGGTTTGTAAAGTGAGCTTTGGTTTTAGGGAATTCATCCATAAATGGCCCAGTAGACAAAAACACTGATGATCACTGTCGGCGTCACCACATGTATTTAAGTAGTGTGTTATAAGCCATACAATTCATTACAGTAGATTGAGTATAATGAAATGGAAATAATATACAGAATATAGAATTCATTAACTGCCATGGAAAATATAGGACCGAAGAGCATTTCCCCAAATATTAAAAAAAATTGCAGTCAATTTAAAGGGTTTGGATGTCACGATCACATGGTATTACATCGCTATGGCCGAAACGTCACTGCATCGCAGACATTGGACTATTGATCCCGGTGGCATAGAGCAGGAGAGAAATTTCCCAAAAATTTTGAAGGCCTTGAATTATTGTTTTTTGTCTTAGTTAGTACCATCTGTTTCAAAAGAGCTAAAAAAAAAAAAAAAAAAAAGCTGCCACCGCTGTATCTCCACCAGTGGTTATCGTTAAAATTGTGTCTAGCTAATCACGAATAATAATAGTTGCCTGTAGTTCCTCTCCTCACCACTGGGGACTGGTGGCCATCTTCCCAGGAGAGATTCTGAGAGCAAATCTACTGGTGTTGTGCCATCAATAGGTGACACCAAAGCTTTTGTAGGCTGGAAGATGACTTCCTTGGTCTGGTAAGGAGGTCCATTATAGTCTCTCGCTTCCTTCTGCCTCCTCAGCACTGAGTTATGATAGAAAATAGCAATGGTAAACGACTTTTTTTTTTTACCAGATGTTCCCCTTTATGTAATGTGGACAACACTATAAGGTCCGTCCTGTGAGACAATCTTGCATTGACATTTAAAGGGGTTTTGTTTTTAGGGCATATTAGGGCACGCTGATCTAGTAGGTTTTGGATGACTATCACTACCCATTCAAATCAAAATATACCCTTCGATTCCATTGGGCACCATGTCATTCTTCACTTTCCCTAGAGAAGTAGTCAAAGAAAAATTAGTATTTGCATGGCGGATCCCTAGGAGATAGTACTGATTGGTCGAGGTCCGGGCAGCCGGTCCCTTGACGCTGGTGTACCTTGAACTTGAAAAAAGGATTGCCCAACAGAATGGCTACAAAGGCATCTCTCACTTTGGAGGACCCGGCGCAAAGGTGCAATACCAGGACAACGATGTAATACTTCATTTCCCCTGTGGTGGTGCTGCAGGGAAATTGAACACTAGCTACTAGGTTCCCCCTCTGATCACAGTTGATTGTTGAGGGTTCCAGTAGCCAGACACCCTTTGATCCGCTTATCGTTAGGGACCCTACTAACAAAGAGGGATTGTCCAAAGCGGGCCGAAGCAGTGAGAGATGTTGAACAAAACACAGACAAACTTTGATTGGTAATGTCTGGCCTTAACTATATGGAAAATTTCCATCTTCACGGAGCAGTAATTGCAGCATTAAAGGCATATGGTCCATTATTGTAGTGTGTGCGGCTCGAAAATCATCCCTCTAATCATGAATGATGGAACAATTGCTTTTTGTTCATTCGGGCCACATGACGCCCACATTTCACCAATTCACGGGCCACATATCTCATGTGTGGTCATTATACATGTAGCACTAATCCTCGTTAAATTCAATGGGAAACTGTGATAACGGACTGTCTAATTGGTGCTAATTGGGGAGTCAAGTGAGTTCTGTGTGGTAACAAAGACTACATCATCATCAGTAATGATCATAGGAATAAAGGGAGGTTGGAGATCGCTGCGGCTGCCGCATTTGTAATATGACGATTTGGCTTTTTCCTACAGAGG
>NC_134698.1:8669821-8737321 GCF_050947455.1 Rhinoderma darwinii | reverse complement strand
AAGTGATATTTTTTATATTTTAATTATTATTATTTCACTGATCTGTTGTGATTACTATTATTGTATTATATTATTTTATTATTATTGTTATTTTTTATTGTATTATTATAATTATTTTATTATTGTTATTTTTATTGTATTATTATAATTATTTTATTATTGTTATTTTTATTGTATTATTATATTATTTTATTATTGTTATTTTTATTGTATTATTATAATTATAATATTATTATTATTTTCTTATTATTATTGTATAATTATTATTATTTTATTGCTATTATTTTAATATAATTATTATTATTCATGTACTTATTTTTATGGAAAATGTCTTGATTTTTAGTTCCAGGCAATGTGTAAATCGTCCCTCCGATCTTAGAAAAAAAATTCTAAATGTGATGGTATAAATGGCGTAATATTACCTGGTGCCCTCCGGTGGTGCCCCTCTGCCGTCGATCCGCCGTTTTAGAGGCCCCTATGTGTTGTCTATAAATGGCCACGGCGCTTCCCAGACTGAGTCTAAGACACTCCCTCTATTCACAGATTGGATGGTACTGCTCACCCGATCAGCTCTGGCCAATCCAAGAACAGTGGGAGCGTCTCAGACTCATAGTCTAAGAAGCGCTGCAGCCGTTTTGGGACAGCACAGAGGGGACCCAAAAACAGCGGATCCGCATCAGAGGGCTGCAATTGGAGGGCACCAGATAGTATTACTCCATATACACCATCATATTTAAAATGTTGTCCCAGGACCGGAGGTTCGATTTGTCTTCAGTAGGGCTGAGCTGCAATACCAGACACAGCCTATAAACAAGAGTGGCGCTGTTCCTAGAAGAATAAAAGGGGATACTTTTTGTCTTATGCAGGCGACCCCTTTAATTCGATTTCTTAGCAGTCTCAGGGCCTAAAACAGCCATTAATAGTTAACCCCTTCCCGACATTTGATGTAGGGTTACATCATAGCCGGCAAGAGGAAGTATAGAGCGGGCTCAAAGACGAAGCCCGCTCCATACTAAGCGGATGTCGGATGTATGTTACAGCTGAAAATTCACTGCAACGAGCAGAATCCCGCTCGTTTAACCCCTTAGATGCCGCAGTCAATAGCAACCGTGGCATCTAAGCCGTTACAAAGAGGGACCGCGGCCTTCCTCCTAAAAAAGGCCCCCCAGGTCTGCCATCTTTCTGCTCCTATTAAGCCCTGCCAGTCATACAATACCAATCATCGATTAATGAAAGTTCTGCAATTTTCTAATAAAATTTGGGGGAGATTTATTAAAACGGGTGTTTCATATGCCAGTCTTAAACTAATGTGCGCCATATTTATTAATAGACGCGCCCCTTTTAACACATTTGGCGCATCTTGGGCTCTTCTAATAACAGAAATGAGCAGGCGAAGAATTGTGCTATGATTTCCACCAATTTCTGGCATAAAAAATAAAAGATCTGCCGATCTAATGGTGGCCCCGCCCCCTCCAATCAGCCCCGCCCACTTGTTTGATAGTTTTCTACAATGTATCACTGTAGGTAAAATAGACCATCTGTTGACCCAAATGTATGTGTCTCAGCAATAGGGTCATTAGATTGTCAGCCCTATTGGGGAGAGGGACTGATGTGAATGGCAACAATCTCTATACAGCACTGCGGACTATGTTTGCTCTATATAAGCAACATAAATGTTCTCAGAGAGGATTGCCTAGACTGGATATATTGTAACAAGGACTAGGTCAGGACAGGTTTTAAGCAAACGCCACTGTTTCAATTCACCGACAGCAAGCAGAGATCTTGGAGAAAAAAAAAGTTAGGAATTGAGACGCAACTATATTCGAAAGCCTGATATAATGTTCAACCAATGGAACAGAGGGGCCATCGGCCATATTAACTTTACGTTGATCCCTGCCTTGAGGGACCAGAAAAGAAATGTCTTTTTTTTCCGCTGGTCATGGAAGTTTATCAGATGAATGATCTCCGTATCTCTATAAATGACGGATCATTAAGACAATCCTGTATGTGCGGCAGGCCGTGTGTGACTGGTGACAGCGTTAAGCTCCTCTCTTTTTCTCTCGGCTTTTTTGCCAGGACAGGAACAATGACAATGAAAGTGGAGAGGAAGCTACGGGGTCAGCGAACACTTATGGAAGGGCGGCCCGGCACGGACAAAGCAAGTGTCAGCTGCCTGTCACCGCTCATTGACAGGGGAGGAGGCGTCCTGTTAGGTCACACGTGAAGGCTTTTCGCAGCAACGGGGAAAGCGACAAACGGTGAAAGGAGACGTCACTCCGGGTCTTTCCGGTCAACTTACCTAACATGGAAATGGGTGTGAGATGATTTCAGAGGTCAGCACACAGGAGGACGAGACTGGCAGACTTTATCTTTCTACTTCTCTATACACAAGTGCCGGGATTGAGAATACATTTTGAAAGAAAATATATATATGCCCCCGTAACAGTGTGTCAGCCACAGATACCCCCATAATAGTGTGACAGCTACAGAGGCATTAACAACAGTGTGGCAGTCACAGGAGTTCTCTGGGCATTTTATATTGATGGCCTATCCTTAGGATGGGTCATCAATATCAGATCGGTGGGGTTCCGACTCCCGACTCTCTTGATGATTGATGGGGCCGCAGCGTTTGTCGAACGCAGCCTTTTTGCAGTTGACAGGCACAGCCGCATACACATCCGTGGCGGCTGTGCCTGGGATTGCAGTTCTGGTCCCATTCGAGAACGCGGCGGCTACTTCAGTCAGCTGATCGGCAGGGGTGACGGGAGTCGAGCGTCCACCGATCTGATATTGATCTGATATCCTGAGGATTGGCCATCAATATAAAGTGGCCGGAGTACCCCTTTAAGTGCCAGCCACAGTTTTATTTACTTTAGTCCCTGTTCCCAGCGGGGCACACAATCTAAATTTGTATGTTTTCACAGATGCAATAGCTACAGTATGCCAGCCACAGATGTCTCCATAACAATGTGCAAATCACAGATGCCTCCATAACAATGTGCAGACCACAGATGCCCCCATAAGTGCATGTTACAGATGCCCCATAACAGTGTCAGCTACAGATTCCGCCATTAGTGCCAGCTACAGATGCAATAGAAACAATCTGATGCCACCATGACAATGTCATAGCCACAGATCACTCCATAAGTGCCAGCCAAAGATGCCCACATAAAAATTCAGCTTTCCTCATGTGCTGACTGAGAACAAACACCTAAGGGTGAAAGTCATAGACTGACCTAGTTAGATACAATAACTTGTCTTGCTGTGAATTTTTTTTAATTTATTTTTTGCTGTGAATAGAATACTAGGATTGCAGTGAAGACTGACACATGCCCAGGCAGTGCAGTAGGAGTACAGAAACATATGAGAAATATAACTCCGCGTACTTAAGTAAATTTATAGGCCATTGAGGGTCCATGGGATGTTAGCTGACCACACTCATGGGCACTATAATGGCAATTATTAGTTATTGTTACTCAGCACCTGTTACCAGTGAAGGAGAAGACATAATGACACCCTTACGTCTGCATTTCTCTGGGCGACGAGACTCTCGACCACTTTCACCTGCATATTGGCCGCCAAAATGTCTGCAGAAGGGTCATAAAGCCCGCTCTTAAAACATAGTTCATAAAATCCCCTGCCAGGACCATCTAATGGACTCCTGGCATAATCTCATTGTAAATGTGAGTGACACCTGCTTGATATAGGGCTGTTTTTGGCTGGAGGACGAACACATTTGTCAGTTTCCGGGAGGCCGTTTCCTGAAACCCATCAGACGGCCTGCAAAGTGGACAAGAGGGATGGAAGATTTACATCATAATGAACATGGTGACGAAATGCCATAAGGGCTCTAACTCTGATGGACTCCATGCTGGTACGTCCAAGTCTAGCCCCTTTGATAGTCTATGTTGTCTCAGGCCGGGGATTCAGGGCAACTTTTTGGCACTTGTAGTCCAGACATCGTTTTGGCTTGTCCTATACAAATACAAAAAGTTCCAAAAAGGACCCCTCTACCGATGCTGGGCCATTCCATTACGGCTTCTCAGCAGGGTCTGGTACCTGTTTGCTGTGTAGAAGAGAAGGTCTGCGAGATCATCGGCGTCTTCAACGATCCCGGTTCATGTAGACCCTAAACTGGAAGAATAATGGAGTCGACCTGAGCTGAGTCCTCCTCTATGGCTCCATAGCAGCTGCATTGCAGTCCTTTAGGGGTTCAGAGGGCATCCAAGTAGGGTGACCCACAAGCCTGTAGATAAAACTGACCATTTGTGAGTGGGCACCATGACATCACCACAATATCCAGTTAAATTAATATAACTTCGCAACTGGGAATAAAAAGTTGCATCCAGCATTGTCCATCATGGGTCGGTGGGCATGGTACATTGGTCAGAGGGTTGTGCAAAGCCCTGAGATCTAGGGACTGTTAGTAAAGAGGTTCTGCGCCTAAATTTTTGCAAAAATCTGATTAATATAACATAATATGAGAAGTAGAGAAAAACTTTGGAAGGCGGCATGAACCCACTGGGTCCAACTTCTAATAAGTGAGACGCGGTATATGAAGCCGAGAGAGTCCAGGAGACAATCTGGGAAGTACGCCTGACCCTCTAGTAGTTTCACATCTTACTTGTTTGCCAATATTATTACCATGGAGGTGGGAACATTCCAGAGGGTCATAGGGCCACCTCAGTTCAGGACTCCCCACCATGTGTGACCTATAGTAACCATGTTTTTTTCCTTTGTGATGTATACAGGGCAAATAAAAAACATCTAGGCGGACATCAGTCCATGACGTTTTCAATCTCAGCCTGCAATAGTAATCAGATTTTTTGTCTAAAATTTTTTAGAAACACAGTTAGGCCTTATTCAGACGAACATGGGGAAACTTGGTAGTGAAAAACGCCAGTTTTTCACGTCTGAGTTGCCTCTGTGCGGGTCCCGTTTTCACGGATCCCCATAGACTTGAGTCTATGGAGGGATCGGTGATAAAGGAAGAAAATAGGACATGTATTTTTCAATGGACCCTTCACACGGTCCTTTGAAACAACAGCCGTGTGAACGGCCCCATTGAAATTCATACGTCCGTGTGACGGCCATTGTCACACTCGACGCATCTGAATAAGGCCTTAGTTGCCACAGTGCCAGACTTATTGTAGTGCCCAAGGTGCCAGCCCTTGTAGTATCAGTGAATGGAGCGGTGATCGAGCATGCGCGCTGCCGCTCCAATCAAAGTCTATGGGAATGACAGAAACAGCCCAGTACAGCGCTCGGCTGTTGCCGTCATTTCTCAGACACAGTGAATGGAGCGGCGGGCGCATGCTCGATCTGGGGGTTTGGGACTTACGATCGATAAGAGTCCCAGCGATCAAAAAATAATCGGCTATCTTGTGGATAGGTAATAATTTATGATTTTAGAAAAATAATATAATATGTTAAATACCTACAAAAAATGTCCAGTCCACTTTTTGGCACCACGTGGAACTATTTTTATTTTTTTTACAAGCAGATTCTTCCTACCTCCATCTTGCTCTTAGGTCTGGTCCTTGGTACTTATCTACACTGCGCTGTATCACTTATTAAGTGTCTCTGAATTATGGGGCTGCAGATCTCGTGCCAGAATGCAATTGCATATTAATGACATGAATATAATGGTTTATATAGCCTGACGGACTGGCATGGCAGGTTAATGAAATAATCTTATATCGATCCTTACCGATTGTCTCCCCTTATTAAGTGAGCGATAAGAGAACGCTACAGGATTTGCCAGAAAGCATTAGGAAGTTAGTGCCAGAAATGTGGGGAAAACTTAAAGAGACATTACACAAAGACGTTGTTTATTTTAAAGCAATATATATACGCAGGCTTGGCCTATAGAGAAGCTTTGCTTGCATGGGACCCTCCTCTACTAGCTCACAGCTATAGGTACTATTGTATGTGGTTGTACAAATGATTAATGTATGGGCAGCAATAAAATAGAGCTTCCCAATTACCAACATTCGGGTTTGCGGTGGAGAAGGGCCCCCCATGGTTAACCTAGGGCTCTTACATTTTTTCGCATTTTTTAAATAAATATGGTCACTAGGGGGCAGTAATAATATTATGGGCTCTGTGACTAACGGTATTGCTGAATATCCTGTCAGTTAAAAGGGTAGTCTAGCCTTAGGTATTTTTCACCTAGCCACTGGATAGGTGGAAAATGCTAGATCGGTGAGGTCCAACCGCTGGGACCCCCACTGATCGCCAGACCGATTGATCATCTGACTGACGGAACAGACGAGCACAGTTTCCGTCAGTCCCTTAGACTTTGAATGGCGCATGCCCGGCCTCTGCTCTATTCAAACTTCTCCCAGCCACCGTCTTGCGGCTGCAGGGGAACGTGGGACCAGGGTTTTTCGTTTTGGCGATCAGTGGGGGTCCCAGCGGTAGGTGCCCCACCGATTTAGCATTTTTCACCTATCCAGTGGATAGTTGAATAATGCTATAGAGTGAAACACTCCTTGAATTGATTTGCAGGGGTATGGATGCTGATATGTCCTGCAGGGGATGTGTTACATGACGATCCTTGAGGTCAATGGGTGACCATATTCAGAGCTGTAACTAGGATTGGCTTACCCTAGGGCTAAGGTTCAATTTGCTGCCTCCTTCCCTGTAACTAAATACGTCCCTGCCATATAATTCATGGTCGCCCTGAGTTATTGAGCGTTAGCCGTTTTCTAATGGCTCTTCACTCATTTCGCTAATTTCCCCTCCCCCTTCTCTTACGATGCCTGTATTTCCAAATATGTTATCCCCTAAGCTACCTATACCCATTAGCTCAAAGTCGGCCAAACCTGCCATTTTTAGCAGGATCAGACAACAGTCTAAAGGGGTAGCATGCCGATTCTTTGTTGCCACTGGAGAGAAGCAGCTGCCAGATGTGACTGGCATCTGCTTATTCCTCCTATCCTCATTGGGGAATGTTTAAAGACAACCTGTCCGCTCTCCTGACAAAAACTTGTTTTCTTCATAAAAGAACAATTCTGGAGCATCTTTTCTTAGAACTCTCTGTTGTGCCGTTCCTCTGTTATTCCTCCTAAAAATGTATGACTAAATTGACAACCGGATGTCACCATTCCTCTTCTCAAAGGGGCGTGTCTCTACACAGTCTCACTCTGTCAGCACTGATTGGACATGGTAGGGACACACCCCCAACTGTAAATGTATTCATACATTTCCAGGAGTAATAACAGAGGAACGGAACAATTCTAAGAAAATATGTTCCAAAATTGCTATCTTATGGGAAATACAATTATTTACTGAAACATGTCAGGAGAGGTGACAGGTCGTCTTGACGACTCAAGGATGTGCATTTATTGGTGAATTAAAGGAAATAATGGGTCAAAAAGAGAGACTGTCCCTACAAAAGTAGGAGATTTAGGAGTTGTGGGGATGGAAGAGTTAAAAACAAAACATTAATAGCCCCCCAGCCTCCGAGGCGCAGAGGTATCTAAGCGAGAGATCAGCTGCAAAATGGAGAAAAATCAATGGCCGTCCCCAGCGATAAATGGAATTCTCCCATGGGTAGTGATAAGCTTAACCCCTGTTGATCCAACAACATGCCTCAGTAATCTCTGTGCTGTCATGGAGTCTTCCCTTCTGTCCGGGCTCACTCCATGCCTCTCGTATTCCCATCTGGAAGCTGCTTGTCTCTTCCAGGTCCCCGGGCCATCTATCCTGAGAAATCCCGGGCCTGACCAGTGCTCCCATTGTCTGTACTGGAACCCTGAGGGCTGCGTTCATGGCAATGGATTTTGAGAAAATATATATAAAACATTGATGCTGAATTTGAGCAATTCCCTAATACATCATCCAAAGTAAAAAAATAAAAAACATATTTAGATGGGTCGGGGACCTTCCGAATAGATGTGGACCCTCAGCACTTGTTGAAATGTAGGGGCTGTGTTGTTTGCCGCTGGTCATCCTCTTTTGTCTGTAGGAAGAGTGTGGGAACTAGGTTGTCAGACGTCGCTCTGCTTCCTGTCCAAAGATGGCATGTTCGGCTGAGTCCAGGAGAGTCTGCAGGAATTGCTGGAATTTGTAGTGCCTGTTTTTTTTTTTTAACAGAGTCAGAGTGATGTTTGACAACCCTGTTCTCGAGCTTTTGTTGTTGATAGAGCCATACATTTTTTCCTATTTATATCACGCCCCTTTGCAGGCCCCCCTTTTTCAGACCCCAGACCAGATCCCCAAATAAATAGAGACCCTAAACTAATATAGGCCACTAATATAGGATCAGATTACTATCCCATATACAGACTCCAGACTAGACTACTATCCCCTATACAGACCCAAGATCAGACTACTATCCCCTATACAAACCACAGACTAGACTACTATCCGCGATACAGACCACAGACCAGACTACTATCTCCTACTATCCCATATATGGACCCAAGATCAGATTACTATCCCCTATACAGACTCCAGACTAGACTACTATCTCCTATACAGACCCCAGACTAGACTACTATCCGTTATACAGACCCCAGACCAGACCACTATCTCCTATACAGACCCCAGACTAGACTACTATTTCCTATAGAGACCCCAGACTAGACTACTATCCGTTATACAGACCCCAGACCAGACTACTATCTCCTATACAGACCCCAGACTAGACTACTATTTCCTATACAGACCCCAGACTAGACTACTATCCGTTATACAGACCCCAGACCAGACTACTATCTCCTATACAGACCCCAGACTAGACTACTATTTCCTATACAGACCCCAGACTAGACTACTATCCGTTATACAGACCCCCGACCAGACTACTATCTCCTATACAGACCCCAGACTAGACTACTATCCGTTATACAGACCCCAGACCAGACTACTATCTCCTATACAGACCCCAGACTAGACTACTATTTCCTATAGAGACCCCAGACTAGACTACTATCCGTTATACAGACCCCAGACCAGACTACTATCTCCTATACAGACCCCAGACTAGACTACTATTTCCTATACAGACCCCAGACTAGACTACTATCCGTTATACAGACCCCAGACCAGACTACTATCTCCTATACAGACCCCAGACTAGACTACTATTTCCTATACAGACCCCAGACTAGACTACTATCCGTTATACAGACCCCAGACCAGACTACTATCTCCTATACAGACCCCAGACTAGACTACTATTTCCTATACAGACCCCAGACTAGACTACTATCCGTTATACAGACCCCCGACCAGACTACTATCTCCTATACAGACCCCAGACCAGACTACTATCTCTTTTACAGACCCCCCTCAAAATTCCCTTCAGACCACCAGATTCTGTTTAGACCCCAAATTCAGACCCTGCACATCCTTTAGTCAGCTCTCAGATCAGAACATTTCTGATACAAGGGCTGACTGATCAGACAGCAGAGAATATTCCTGATGACGCAGCTACAATATATGAAACTGTGCGGCGCCATCCACAGTGCATGCATCCTGAGTCTGATGACATAGAACCGGGCGTCAGGACTAGAAACGGGAGAGAAGGCAGCAGAATTTGGAATATGAGGGTGGGATGAGGGGAGATGGTAGCAGGACGCAATTATCCAGGGAGTCCAGGAGGTCTTCCCCTTTGCTGAGAGCCTCCCGGACATTTTGGGAGAGTTGGCAAGCATGAGATAGCCCTTAATTCCAGTGCACCCATAAACAGTGTCAGTAAAGGTGTGACCATATAAGTAGTGTCATCCAGAGAGTGCCCCCATTTCAGTGCCACCTAGAGAGATCTCCAGTAAATAGTGCTAAACAGGCAGGCCCACTCCACTCTAACTAGTGCCCCCATTAAAAATACTGACTGGAACATGCCCCCATAAACAGTGTCAGCCAGAGAGTGTCTTATTAACATAGCCAGCAGCAAGTGCCCCTATAAACAGTGCCAGTAAGAGTGCCTCCATAAACAGTGCCAACCAGAGAATGGTCGTATAAATTGTGCTAGTCAGAGAGCACCCATATAAAACATGGCAACCAGAGAGTGCCCCAATAAACAGTGCCAGGCAATTTGTTTCAATAAGAAAAAATACTCCCTGCTCCAGTATCTCTGTTTTCTGCCAGGAAGTAGAAGGTAAGTACCAACATGCCGCCTCTTCTGGTAGTGCCCTCAGCAAAGCTCCTGGCATTGCGGGAGATTGCCGAGGTTGGAGAGATCTCCCCTTTTTTTCAGGAGACTCCTGAACAAGTAGAAAGTTTTGGCAAGTACAATAGATGAGTATGAACATCATTGAAAAGGGACCGCACACACCCAACTGATGCCCAACCTATCCACTGCCTCCCCTTAGCTAAAGGTGTTGGCACACTCCGGGCACTGCCCCAATGCCCATCCACTTATAGGGTAAAACTGATCATACCTTATTAATATGCCATATAAGTGTCACAGTAGATGAGTCCCACCATCTACAAACCTCTATCCATTTTATTCGTACTTCAAGTCTCTACCGTCGCATTTTTCCTCGCCGCTCCTCCCCCGAGATCTTCATCTTTATTATTCATAGTAAGTTCGGCTTTATCAGAGTTTGTTTGGGTAAAAAAAAAAAAAAAGATCTGCAATCTGATTGTTCCATTGTCTATTCCTCCATATAGCAGACCCCTCTGCTGAATTATGTAGCCCCCTCCTAACAGCTTGCCAGTGCCGTCCTATTATTCTCCTTGTCAATTCGATTTTTACCAAGTCTTCATATTTTTTTTTTTCCAGTGGGCATTTTGTGCTTTGAATGGAGGTGCTTACTATGCAATTATCTAAGACAGAATGGCATTTAAAAAAAAAATCAGATGCTGCCTCCGATCGCAAAATGCACGGCTAATTTGTAGTCTTCTCATCACTGCAATTTTTTTTTATCATAGACTATAATTTCTAGACACATAGACAAAGGCTCGTTCGTTGAATAATTAATTGCAAGCGGCTACTAACCCATTCCGAGCTGAGGAGAGACACAAAGTCCCCTCAGAAGATAAATGGTTAATGAATCTGACCAGGGTTGGCCTTATGTGATGAGTACTTAGGGGCACTCCTGTAATGCCATGTGACATAAACGCACCACCAACACAACACCCACATAACACACATCTAGCACCCACACGATCATGGGAGGAGGTGCTTTCAAAATAATGTCTTCCATGGCATCCCCCAGTAAGTCATGGGCACCTGGCGCCAGTGCAAAGGCCGGTACCTGACCTCGATGGCTGACATTTCTTTCATCCTCCAATAAAAAGAAAGCGGGTGCACTTAAACTTCAATGGCCCCAAGTAGAAGTGGTGCCCAATATGCCTTCTTGGCCAATGAACAGCTCCGTAAAGACCAACGGGACATCTAGGCTCTAGGGGCGCTGGGAGACATTGACAATTGGGACCTTCAAACTTTTTTTGACTTTGGCCCGTGATGGGCATTTTTTTGGGTAAGAATAAGGCAAATATTACGTTTTATTGCACCCACTAGTCCCAGAGTTTTTGTAAGAAATGGTACTAGAGTTAGAAAATTTTTATCTAGTTGTGCCTTATCCGGTATCGGATCCATGACGCCCCTAATAAATTGGGTCTTTGTTCCACTGTACCAACTTGCACAATGTCAGCCCAACCAAACAGGACTGCGTTCACATCACGTGTGCTTATCCAGCACATGACTATCTACGTAAAAACCCTTTAACCCCATTCCCGCCGCAGCCAGTTTTTGTTTTTTATTTTCGTTCTTTCATCCGCTCCTTCCAAGAGCCGTAACTTTTTTATTTTTCTGTCGACATAGCCATATGAATTCCGAGTTGTATTTTTTAATGTACCCTATAATGTTCTGTTTTGTGGGGTGGAAGAGATAAAAAAAACTGCGTGGTAAAAATAACATAAAAATTTTTTAATACGATTACGCCGATACCAAATTTATTTAATTTTTCTTAATTGTATAATATTTTTACATAATAAAAACAATTAATTGCCTGATTGCTTCCTTTTAGCGATACCCTATAAAGCGATGAGATGACAGTCTAACGGCTTTGATACCGCAGTTGCTACTGACCATGATTGGCATCTAAGTGGCTAAACGCGCTGGAACGGAGTTATCTCCACGTAGTGGTGTCCGAATGCGGACGAAATCAAACTGGCCAAAGGAGCACGAATTTTCCGGGTATTACCAGCAAAATTATATATGTGTGTGTGGTTTCAGCTGCCGTTACGTGGGGTAGTAGCCTTAGAGCAGGATGTCAGCTGTAATATATAGCTGACACCCGCTGCGTATGGAACAGGCTCAGCTCCTGAGCCTGCTCCATACTCCACCGTCCGACTCCCACCGTAAATATAAAACAGATGCCGAGAAGGGGTTAATCCGACATCAATGGGACCTAAGAGGCGTCAGTTTATCTAATATTCGGGATTATTGGAAATTCATAGAAAAGTAAGAGAAGAATCTTTAGGATTAAAAGAAAAAACGAATTAAAATAATACAAAATGTACTAATACAATACAAAGAGAACAGCATTGTAGTCAGCGACTATGAAGATATACAAAAATATTAGAAAGCTGCAGCGTATATGTCGGCCACACAATAAACCGCAGGATAATTTATCTTTTTCTCCGTTATCTTGTCCTCTATGAGCAGAAACAAGGGGCCGCTATTGAGATGTAAAGTCGCAGAGCACCTTCCCTAATTGAGGTCGTGTCCAGAAAATAGGAATTCTGCCGGGATGAAGGGCCCCCTTTGTCTGGGATACGCCTGGACTTCTTGTTAGTATGTTATATAGGTCATAACATTAACAGATCCTCCTAGAGGATCAGCAACGCACCAATGTTACAATTTACTTCTCACCCCTAAATGTTCCCCTTCTCGTGGTCTCATAAATGAAGGTCATATGAAGGTCATGGTGTGGCGCTCCTTCTCCTAAGACAAGATTTTATTTTTATATACCTAGGAGCACCAGCAACAATCACAATGAAGTCTCAGCAAGTACGTCATGTTCCGGCGGTGGGGGTAGTGTAGTCATTCTGCTCTCTACCGCGCTACAATATGGACATATGAGTTTACCTTAAAGGATTCCTGCTAAAATATTTTTTAAGAATCGTGTACATAAAAAAATGTGAAAACCGTTCTTTAATATCTTACTTCTAGGCTAAGATTTGATTACTTGAAGTTACAGGCCCAAAGCCTGAGGCTGCACTACTGAGAAATTCTGATGAGAACATGTCCCATTCTAATTTGCATTAAAGAGGCCATGACCACAAATTCTTTGAGCTGAGGTGTGTAGATGCAATTATGGCCGAGGTCATGAATGATGTTCAGGTCATGTGACTTGATCATCGGTTTCTCTGGTAATCAGTGCTAGGCTCCGTAGAATTGTAGGGCCGTCATACGGACACTAAAATGCATTACGACCATCTGAAACCACTCTTCGGACTCATGTACGTTGTAGAGTGGTGCCTATACGGAGTCCTTATGGTCCCGTATTACGTGGCTGTAGGCCAAGGACATGCATACTATTGATGCAGATCATGCGGCTGCTGGGGTTCCTTGGAGAGAGGGTGCCAAGCTCTGGTTGGTCCCATCCCCTCTGCTATTGGGTGGTTTGCACTGAGGCCGTGAAGGAGAAATCTAAAAACGTTTTTGTCCTGGGTGGACCTCTTTGCTATATGGCCCCCTCCCTTCTACGTATGCCATTGTTATAGACACTCAGTGTGCCACTATGTGGTGCCTCTATACGGCACAGTATTACGGAGGTATTTTCCCTTCGAAGCAATGCTTCTAAGGGCAACAACTTTGCCGCTTGCCACAGGTTATCTCCAGCTTATTACTAGAAGTGGGTGAGAATTACATAGGGCAGAGGAAGAACAATTTCTCAAGCCATGTAAAAGTACTAGATGAATCATTTTCACATCTAGGGCCGATTTAAGGTTCATCCAAAAAATGAGAATGGAAAACATTTACCCCCCGAGCTTGTAAACTGCGTCTGCACCCCCTCCCTAAAAAAGCTACAGTCACTGTAATAAGTGAATATTGTCAATGTTGCCTATCACACTGGGGCAGATACCGGGGCAGATACTGGGGCACACCTATAAATGTGTCATCAGTGGGAATTGTCACTTTGATATTGGCTCTCAGAATTTTGTAAATTTTTTTACAAATTTCAAATCTTTCCAATAATCTATCTATCTATCTATCTATCTATCTATCTATCTATCTATCTATCTATCTATCTATCTATCTATCTATCTATCTATCTATCTATCTATCTATCTCATATCTATCTATCTATCTATCTATCTATCTATCTATCTATCTATCTATCTATCTATCTATCTATCTATCTATCTATCTATCTATCTCATATCTATCTATCTATCTATCTATCTATCTATCTATCTATCTATCTATCTATCTATCTATCTATCTATCTATCTATCTATCTATCTATCTCATATCTATCTATCTATCTCATATCTATCTATCTATCTATCTATCTATCTATCTATCTATCTATCTATCTATCTATCTATCTATCTATCTATCTATCTATCTATCTATCTATCTCATATCTATCTATCTATCTCATATCTATCTATCTATCTATCTATCTATCTATCTATCTATCTATCTATCTATCTATCTATCTATCTATCTATCTCATATCTATCTATCTATCTATCTATCTATCTATCTATCTATCTATCTATCTATCTATCTATCTATCTATCTATCTATCTATCTATCTATCTCATATCTATCTATCTATCTATCTATCTATCTATCTATCTATCTATCTATCTATCTATCTATCTATCTATCTATCTATCTATCTATCTATCTATCTATCTATCTATCTATCTAATATCTATCTGTCTGTCTGTCTGTCTGTCTATCTATCTCCTATCTATCTATCTATCTATCTATCTATCTATCTATCTATCTATCTATCTATCTATCTATCTATCTATCTATCTATCTATCTATCTATCTATCTCATATCTATCTATCTATCTATCTATCTATCTATCTATCTATCTATCTATCTATCTATCTATCTATCTATCTATCTATCTATCTATCTATCTATCTATCTATTGACTATCAATGTAGGGTAGGATTATAATATGGACAAATTGCCTTTTATGTTGGTGCCTACACCACCCTATCTCCACCATGCACGACTCACTGTAAACTTTCATGCTGCTGTCTTGTCGTCATCTTTTGCCTCATGTTTAGGCACTGTATGGTGTTATTATTTGGGTGCTATATAGCACTTTTATTTGAGCACCGTATAGTACTGTCTTCAAGAGTGGCCTAGATGCCTTTCTTAAGAGATATAATCTATGAAGTTATGAGTACTAGATTTCTGTAGACGGGACGTTGTTCCAGGGATTTAACTGTTGATTTCCATAATTGGAGTCGATAAAGGATTTTTTCCCTAATATGGGGCATATGGCTACTGCCTTCATAGGGGTTTTTCCATTTTTCTGGATTAATATGGTAGAATTATAGGTTGGTCTTCATGAACCTTTTTCAACCTTATCAACTATGTAACTATGTTTGGCACTATTTTTTAAGCTCTGCATGACTGTGGGCACTGTATGGCATTGTTATTGGCGCTTTATGGCCAAGTATTATATAGGTACAATATGGAACTGTTATTTTGGTAGTACTTTCCAGTTCCCAATGTAATAGGGTCCCTCATACATGTCTTGCCCACAAGCCCCCAAAGACCTTGACCCTGTCCAGATTATATAGTACAAAAGTGTGAAAGAGGAGCACATGATACTACTGATAAGTCCTCAAATTAGAGGTCCTGTATATGGAAATATTAGGGAATTGTATAAAAAACAAATCCCTTTATTACTTAGACCAGTTCCCATCAGCAAGTTAAAGTCCTATTCATGGTGGTACATTCTCTGCATATGGGATACGGCTTTCCATTAATACATTAGGGAATTGCTCTTCATGCGATTGCCTCAGATTCTACGCAACGTGCCTATAAAAAAACATTATTGGCCTATGAAGCTGGTGCTGGAAGAAAGTCATTACTGGGAATTCTTCGTGGGAAAGATCGCGCCTTCTTTACATCATGATATGGAGAAAAGGATTAAGATGTATTGGTAAATTTCCAATTTTTCGAATTACATGGGAGGATTTGTCGCATTACGGCACAGAAACGCGTCATAATTCCGCCATTATCTCGCCATTTACACCTCGCCAAACAGACCAGTTTGTGTCCCTCTCATTAGTTCTGTAAATCCTCTTAAGGAGAATTTAGCAAATCTCTTCATCCATGTATAAAACGAATGTGCCATTACCGACCTCCTGGCTGAACTGGTGCCTGGCAGGAGAGGGGTTAAACATTAGGACTTATCAGAAAGATCTTCTGCAGCCTCAGGTCTTAACCCCAAGGCTTCGTCACAAAGTTTCCCCGCATGGGAAACACTTAAAGAAACACGAGAACACAATGGCCCGATAGAGTATTGATTCCTTCCTATTTAGAGCTTAAACGGAATTTAAGGAGATCGCGCAGTAGAGCAGATTGCGGTGAATCCCATCTAATTAACCATTTCATCTCTGTAAAGGACAGTAGGAGAATTAATTCAACAAAAAATGACCATATTTTCAAATTATGCTTGAAATCATATTTCCATTCTTGCTGGGAGCTACAGTAGTACTTGCTGGGAGTCATAGTTCCACTAAAATTATACTGTTCCTCTGTTATTCCTCCTAGAAATGTATGAATAAATTGACAACAGTGTTACTGGTTGGGGGGCGTGTCCTTACACAGACTGACACTGTCCAATCAGTGCTCACAGTCTCAGTCTGTATAGGGACACACCTCTTTGACAAGGGAAATGGTAAGACCCAGAAACGAAGCAGCTGAGCATTCACACGAGCACTACTGCCGCTTCGTTTTAGCGATCGGTGGGGGTCTCAGTGTTCTGACCCCCTCCAATCAAATCTTCTGACATGTCACTAATCTATAATCTTGTAATTTATATTTCAGTAAATTCTGTTGAAGGTATATAAAGGAATTGTACTAAATTAGAAATATGGGTCTTCTTTATTTCTAGAAACATCGCCTCACTTGTCCATAGGCTGTGTCTGGTATTGCAAGTGAATGGAGCTGAACTGCAATACCAGACCTGAACCATACACACGAGTGGCGCTGTTTCTGTGAAAAAAACCAGATCCGTTTTCTAATCTTGTACAAACCCTTTAACAAGAGGTTGCAGGTCTTGAGATATGAGGGGTCTCAATCCCTCTGTGCCATGAGAGAGGTGCAGCACTATGATTGGCTAATTCAGGGATGTTTTTGGAAATAAAGATAATTGCCAATATAATATATTACCCTAGAAATATAGGGAAACTTCTCCAAAAAGTTCTCTAGACCAGATTTCCTGTGACAGATTTTCAGATCCATCAAACCCTATGCAATAGTAGTGACCTTCTTTGATAGGACCACCCCTCTATAAGACCATTTTTGTATGCAATTTAGGGTGATTGTCTCAAAGAGATTTCACTGTATTTCATTTTTCTATAGCTCCTATACTGCCATTGGCATCCGATGATAAGGGGGGCTCAAACAGATTTTGCATTGGGGCCAAGGAGCTTCAAATGTGACAACAACCTTCCCTAAATTAAAAATGTGTTCAAAATAGTTGTCACTGCCCTTCCCACACTCCTCTTGGCAGGGTATTCAACGTTTATTGCCCACCAGGGGGCGACAAAGAGCCCAAGAGAAAGCTCCTCCCAGAATATAAAATCTCAGACATCATGGGAGGGACTGATATAAAGAAAGGCATTTAACAAAATAAATATAAAAAAGGCATTAAACAAAAAATTGTCATTGGGGTTACTACAAACTATGGGCAGAATTACTCTTTCATTTTAATGCCCCCTAAAGTTGATCATTTTTAATAACTGTTTTTATTATAACTTTTTTGTTTTTTTCCTTTTACAGGATATGCCGGTGTTACTTTTTGGAATTCCCTCAAGGTACGAGCTGTAAATTACTAAGTCTAGCTTGAGTCTGCTTAGCTATGGTCCATAAGAAGGTCACTCAAGGTAGATCTTGGGAATTGGACCAAAGGCCAATACCTAAAAGCAATTACCCATTGGACCTGAAGGGCCCTTTGGATCTGTTGCGTTTCATTACCGAGAGTCAGATGATCGGGGAAGATTATTCTCGCACAGCTGGACAATTAGCACTTGAAGGCTAATCAGCGGTGACAACCTTGTCAGGTCGAGAACCTATATCAGATCTGGCAGGTGTTAGGATGCATTCCCCTGTATCTTACTCAGATGCCATCTTCTAGTGGCAGACGGATTTCTGCAAGAATTACAGATCAGCGAACCAGCACCGGGCTACATCTGTTACTTGGTAAGAGCACGGACCTCTCATTAATTCCATCAAATGTAGCCACAGACTAATTGTCGGGCTGCCTGCTCATTAATTGTGAGATCAAACAGAAAGTTATTCAACAATGATCTGTGAAGGTGGAAAAATACTAATTAGGAAGGAAGTAAAGAACGAAGGCTTACTCAAGTGTTTCAAAGGAAAAACATGCAGCCCGAATTCTGCAGCACAGGTGCATGGGCTTGACACAATTAGCAGAACGAGCCCGTTGAGTGTGGATGACTCCTGAAGAAGGAGGGGGGACATCACCTCTTCACCTTATCTTAAAGCTTCCAAAGCTGGTGACTAATTGTACAAGTTCTTCTACTTTCGTAAAGTTTATGCCGAAACTTTTTGAAAAATGTGACTCAAGCGGTCTCTTTTTTTTTTACACTCTAAAGAGTTGCGTTTTGAGTACGTTCAGTCCTAGATAGATTAGACTTCACTCACACCAGCAAGGGTAGACAAAAAAGTCATCGGGCCCAGGTATTAAAGGTTATGGGCCCCTTGCCAACTGCTACGCCCATGATTCACTTGAATTGGGTTAATGAAAGGCATTTAAAGAGAAGTTATCACTTGCTTTCGACCCAACTGACCAAGGAGTCCCTTCTGGTCATGGACACCAGTGCTATAACTTTACACTTTTGATATTTATTTCAAATTTTTTATAGTGCGTCATATCTGTTAGCACTGTATGTATCTGTGCAGTGTGTAGCTAAAGGCTCAGGTCCGCGGCCCGTCTGTAACTTTCAGCTGCATTGCTGGATCTCTTACGTGACCCATCAATGCAGCACTAGCAGCCAGGGGTTTTGCTAAGGTCTTAAAAGATCAGGGGCAAAGTCCCCAAGACATATTTTTATAACACGGCAGGCTTAGATATGGCGGCTCAGCTCTATTTTTGGTATTTTAGCTCTAAATATTGCCTACACAGTAATAGTGCCCGCCTTTCTGCCCCACACAGTACTTGTGCTCCCTCTCTTGTGCCCGACAAAGTAATAGTGCCCTCACACAGTAATTCTTCCCATATTGTGCCCACCACAAAATGATAATTCCTTCTTTGTCCCCCCAGTAATACTACCCCTTTATTGCCCCCACACAATAACCACCAAAGTAATAACTGTCCCCCCTTGTGTCTAAACAGTAAAAATTCACCCTTTGTGACCCCACAAAGTAATTATTGCCCCTTTTGCTGCACAGTAATTGTGCCCTTCTTTGTCCCCATAGTAATAATCCCCCTATTTGCCCCTAAAAACTAAGAATTCTTATTTGTGCCCCCACAGAAATATTAGTGCCCCCCCTGTGCCCCTGAAGGTAATAAAAAACCTTGCAGTCTGTATATTCTTTAATACTCTCAGTCCTGCGCAGCTTGGTGTGCGGGAGACTGTGCATCGTGAATCCTCCCTTGTCTCCTCTACTCTGGCGCCTCAAAATACCAGAGAGGAGGAGACAGGGGAGGAGCAATCAAGATGCACACTACGCAGGAAGGGGAGTATAAAAGAAGTTTGAGTACAGTCAGCCCTTGTGTGGTGAGGGTGGCCTGTGCAAACCCTGGCTTAGGAGCCTGATTGCAACTACGACCCATATAGCTATGCCACCAAATCCGTGAGAAAAATCATCTAGGTATGTTCTGTCACATGCCATATTACAGAGCTGTTTATTTTTTAAGCATTGCAACGTACGGTGCCGCACAGAGGCGCCATAAGGCAGCATGCAGAGTGCTAAGTGGGCGTAATACGGACACATAGGAACCATGTGCGGCATGATAGACTCAAAGCAGAGCTCCAGGTCTACTCAACCATGCCACCACTAATTTTTAACCCAGTGGATATATACCTACAGTGCCGGCCTTAGGATAGATAGCGCCCCATGCGAAATTATCTTCTTTTAATTGTGCTCACATATTGTGCCCATAAGTGCCACACACAGTATATTGCCCCCTGTAGTACCCCTACACAGTATAATGTCCGCTTAGTGACCCCCACACAGTATAATGCTCCCTCCCCTGGCTGATACCCCCCACCCTTGTAGATTGTGCCATAAAGCCTCTGTAATGACGGGATAGGGAGACAGACAGGTGAGCCCTAATATACCCGCCACTCAGTCCCTGCCTACTTGCACGGCCCGTCCTAGGCGACGGCGTACAACTGGGCGACGGTCCCTACTCTCAATATGTGCACGACAGACAAACAGACAAGGGTACATAGAAGCTAAGGGAAATGGGGCAGTTGCCCACGGCAACACCGTGAGCAACAAGAGTAGTGAACGAGCCGAGTCAAACCAGGAGTGTACGAGGTACCAAACGCAGAGCAGGAGAGTAGTCAGTAAAGCCAGGGTCAATATGAAGCAGAGGACAATAGTACAAGCAGTAGCAGCAGAGCCAGGAAACAGGCAGATTCACAGGCAAAGGAGGAGCAGGAAATGATGGTATAAATAGACAGAGGGGGAGAGCTAGCTCCGTCTGGCCAGGCTGTGATAGGCTCTCCCACTCCTCAGCCTCCCAGCCTGAGTGGTAGCAGATCGAGTCACTCTATCAAACTTAGGAGCAGGTGCAGACTGATTAACCACGGGCGTCGACACAGAAGCTGTGTCTGGCAGATCCTTACAGTACCCCCCCTTTTATGAGGGGCCACTGGACCCTTTGTAGGTGGACCTGGCTTATTGGGGAAACGAAGATGGAACCTCCTGAGCAATACCCCAGCGTAAACATCCCGGGCGGGTACCCAAGTCCTCTCCTCAGGCCCGTATCCTCTCCAATGGACCAGGTACTGGAGGGAGCCTTGGACCATCCTGCTGTCCACAATCTTGGCCACCTCGAATTCTACCCCTTCAGGGGTGAGAACAGGGACCGGAGCTTTCCTCGAGGGAGCCAAGGACAGGGAGCAGCGTTTCAGGAGGGAGGCATGAAACACGTCGTGTATACGAAAAGACGGGGGTAACTCCAGTCGGAAGGAGACAGGGTTAAGGACTTCAATGACCGTGTACGGCCCTATATACTGGGGAGCAAATTTTTGGGACGGGACTTTAAGGCGCAAATTTTTTGAAGACAGCCACACCAGATCCCCGACCACAAACAAGGGGTTAGCAGAATGTCTTCTATCTGCCTGAGTCTTTTGTATGCTCTGGGACGCCTCTAGGTTCTTCTGAACCTGGGCCCAGACTGTGCACAGTTCCCGATGAACGACATCTACCTCGGGATTGTTGGAACCACCAGGTGAAACGGAGGAGAACCGTGGATTAAACCCAAAATTACAGAAAAAGGGGGAGACACCTGACGAGTTACTGACCCGGTTATTAAGGGAAAATTCGGCGAGGGAAATTAAGGAGACCCAATCATATTGACAGTCAGAGATAAAACACCTTAAATATTGTTCTAGAGACTGATTAGTCCTCTCGGTTTGGCCATTAGTTTCAGGATGGAAGGCCGAGGAGAAGGACAGATCAATCTCCAACTTTTTACAGAAAGCTCTCCAAAACAATGAAACACATTGTACCCCTCTGTCAGAAACAATATTGACAGGAACCCCATGGAGACGCAGGTTGTGTTTGACAAACAAGGTAGCTAACGTCTTAGCATTGGGTAGTTTCTTGAGGGGCACAAAGTGGCACATCTTACTGAAGCGGTCTACTACAACCCACACCACCGACTTGCCTTGAGATGGAGGCAGATCGGTGATAAAATCCATTGAGATATGGGTCCAAGGTCTCTGGGGAATGGGCAAAGAACATAGTAAGCTCGCTGGTCGGGACCTGGGGGTCTTGCACCTAGCACAAATTTCACAAGCGGCGACGTAGGCCTTAACGTCTTTAGGCAACCCAGGCCACCAATAGTTTCTGGCAATGAGGTGCTTGGTACCCAGGATGCCTGGATGACCAGATAGTGCAGAGTCATGATTTTCCCTGAGTACCCTTAGCCGGAATTGCAGGGAACAAACAGCTTGTTCTCAGGAAGGTTCCCGGGAGCTGAACCTTGATCAGCCGTAATTTCAGAGACTAAGTCAGAATCAACAGAGGAAATTATTATACCTGGGGGTAAAACACAAGCAGGATCTTCCTCCGAAGGAGGGCTGGCCATGAAGCTACGCGACAGTGCATCAGCTTTAATGTTTTTAGACCCAGCCCTATAGGTGACCAAAAAGTTGAATCTAGTAAAAAACAACGCCCATCGAGCTTGTCTCGGGTTTAGCCTCCGGGCAGATTCTAGGAAAACCAGATTCTTGTGGTCGGTAAGGACCGTTACCTGGTGCCTAGCCCCCTCCAGGAAGTGGCGCCACTCTTCAAATGCCCATTTAATGGCTAAGAGTTTGCGGTTGCCAATGTCATAGTTACTCTCAGTGGGCGAGAACTTCCTGGAGAAGTAGGCACAGGGACAGAGATGGGTGAGGGACCTGGTACCCTGGGACAAGACAGCACCCACTCCCACCTCGGAGGCATCAACCTCCACGATGAATGGCTCCATTTGGTTAGGCTGAATCAGCACTGGGGCCGAGATAAAGCACTTCTTAAGGACCTCAAAAGCCTGGACCACCTCTGGAGGCCAGTGGAGGAGATCAGCACCTTTGCGAGTAAGATCCGTAAGAGGCTTAGCGATGACCGAGAAGTTAGCAATAAATCTCCTGTAATAATTAGCAAACCCCAGGAAGCACTGTAACGCCTTCAGGGAGGCAGGTTGGACCCAGGTTGGCAGGTTGGTCCTTACAGTGACCTTATTCAAGTTTCGGTAATCGATGCACGGCCTAAGACCACCATCCTTCTTCCCTACGAAGAAGAAACCAGCACCTACAGGAGAAGTAGAGGGGCGAATGTAACCCTTGGCCAGGCATTCCTGGATATACTCTCTCATGGCTTCACGTTCGGGACAAGAGAGATTAAATATCCTACCCTTAGGGAGCTTAGCTCCTGGTACCAAATTGATTGCGCAATCTTATTCTCTATGAGGAGGTAACACTTCGAAGGCTTTTTTAGAAAAAAACATCAGCGAAGTCCTGAATAAACTCAATTAGAGTGTTCACCTCCTCAGGGAGAGAAATAAAATTAACAGAAAAACATGACGTCATGCATTCATTACCCCATTTGGTAAGATCCCCAGTATTCCAGTTAAACGTGGGATTATGCATCTGCAACCAGGGAAGGCCTAAAACCAAATCGGACGATAATCCCCGCATCACCAGTACAGAGCACTGCTCCAAATGCATGGAGCCAACAAGGAGTTCAAAAACAGGGGTATGCTGTGTAAAATAACCATTAGCAAGTGGAGTGGAGTCGATACCCACTACCGGGACAGGTTTAGGCAAATCAATCAATGGCATAGCTAGAGACATAGCAAATTCCACAGACATGATATTAGCAGAAGACCCTGAATCCACGAAGGCACTGCCGGTAGCAGACCTACCACCAAAAGAGGCCTGAAAGGGAAGCAAGATTTTATTGCGTTTCATATTTACGGGAAATACCTGTGCGCCCAAGTGACCTCCCCGATGATCACTTAGGCGCGGAAGTTTTCCGGCTGCTTATTCTTACGCCTAGGACAGTTGTTCACTTGATGCTTGTCATCCCCACAGTAGAAGCAGAGACCATTCTTCCTGCGGAACTCTCTACGTTGTTGGGGGGACACGGAGGCCCCGAGTTGCATAGGTACCTCCGAGTCTTCCGTGGAAGAACGAAGCAACGGAACCTCGGGAGGCATCATGGGGGAGACAGAGGAGAAAACACCAAGACGTTCAAGTCGTCGTTCCCTGAGACGTCGGTCAAGTCGTACCGCTAAAGCCATAACCTGGTCTAGGGAGTCAGAAGAGGGGTAGCTAACTAGTAGGTCTTTCAGAGCGTTCGACAGGCCCAACCTAAACTGGCACCTTAAGGCAGGGTCATTCCACCGAGAAGATACGCACCACTTCCTAAAGTCAGAACAATACTCCTCAACAGGTCTCTTACCCTGACGTAAGGTCACCAGCTGACTCTTGGCAAAGGCAGTCTTGTCAGTCTCGTCATAAATGAGTCCGAGAGCAGAAAAGAAAAGATCAACGGAGGAAACTTCAGGGGCGTCTGGAGCCAAGGAGAAGGTCCATTCTTGGGGCCCCTCCAGGAGCCGGGACATAATTATACCCACCCGCTGGCTCTCAGAACCTGAGGAGTGGGGCTTTAAGCGAACATAGAGCCTACAACTCTCCCAAAAGGAGAGAAAAGTCTTCCGGTCCCCTGAGAACCGGTCAGGCAACTTGAGGTGGGGTTCAAGAGGTGAGGTGAGGGGCACTACCATGGTAGCATCAGGCTGGTTGACCCTCTGAGCCAGGGCCTGGACCTGTAGGGAGAGACCCTGCATTTGCTGAGCCAGGGTCTCAAGGGGGTCCATAGTAGAGTCAGGGACCAGGGTAGACTAGGTATATGGGCTTGTGATTATGTAATGATAGGGGTAGGGAAACAGACAAGTGAGCCCTAATCTACCCGCCACTCAGTCCCTGCCTACTTGCAACGACCCGCCCTAGGCGACGGGGTACAACTGGGTGACGGTCCCTACGCTCAATAAGTGCACCACAGACAAAAAAACAAGGGTACACAGAAGCTAAGGGAAATGGGGCAGTTGCCCACGGCAACACCGTGAGCAACAAGAGTAGTGAACGAGCCGAGTCAAACCAGGAGTGTACGAGGTACCAAACGCAGAGCAGGAAAGTAGTGAACAAGCCGAGTCAAACCAGTAGTGTACAAGGTACCAAACGCAGAGCAGGAGAGTAGTCAGTAAGCCAGGGTCAATATGAAGCAGGGACAAATAGATCAAGAAGCTGCAGCAGGGCCAGGAAACCAAACGAGAAGAATCACAAGCAAGGAGGAACAGGAAAGGCAGGTATAAATAGACAGAGGGCGGGAGCTAGCTCCGTCTGGCCAGGCTGCGATAGGCTCTCCCACTCCTAAGCCTGCCATCCTGAGTGGTGGAAGAAGGAGTCAGTCTCACAGACATAGAAGCAGGTGCAGACTGATTACCTATGGGCGTTGATACAGAAGCTGTGCCTGGCAGATCCTTTACAGCCAGGTTCAATATGAAGCAGTGGACAATAGTACAAGCAGTAGCAGCAGAGCCAGGAAACAGGCAGATTCACAGGCAAAGGAGGAGCAGGAAATGAAGGTATAAATAGACAGAGGGTGGGAGCTAGCTCCGTCTGGCCAGGCTGTGATAGGCTCTCCCACTCCTCAGCCTCCCAGCCTGAGTGGTAGCAGATCGAGTCACTCTATCAGACTTAGGAGCAGGTGCAGACTGATTAACCATGGGCGTTGACACAGAAGCTGTGTCTGTCAGATCCTTTACAGCCTCCCTGTAAACAGTGCCATAATCCCCCTCCTCCTCCTTGTAGATCGTACCATACAGCCCCCCCACCTCCTCCTTGTAGACAGTGCCCCCAAACAAACATTTTTTTACTCACCTAGGCCCCGTTCCCACGATGAATTGAGCTGCTCCACAACGGGTTCCTTGCGTAGGCCAGCGTGATCCTGTAGCCTAGTACAGAGTTTGCCGACCTTTTCGGACTCGAGGCACCACTGGAAAAATAAAATCTCCTCAGGGCACCCCTACCAATTTTTTTTCGAGAAAGACAGAAAACGGCTAAAAACCAGCACTACACTCGTAGGGTATGTTCATAAAGCATCCTGCAGATAGTGCCACACAGCTCCCTGTAGTTAGTGCCACACAGCACTCTGTAAGTAGTGCCACACAGCCCGCTGTTAGGTAGTGTCACACAGCCCCCTGGTCGGTAGTGCCACACAGCCACCTTGTATGTAGTGCCACACAGCCCACTTGTAGGTAGTGCCACATAGCCTCCTTGTAGGTAGTGCCACACAGCCCCCTTGTGGGTAGTGCTACACAGCCCACAGCCCCCATTGAAGGTAGTGCCACACAGCCCCCTTGAAGGTATTGTCACACTGCCCCCTTGTAGATAGCACCCCCACCCCTTCCTGTAGATAGCTCCACTGTAGCTCCTGTGACTGGGGATTCCGCTCCAGGAGAATCCCCTGTCACCTGACTGCATCCATTTATGGACAGTGACGTCAAGGGCTTCTCCTGGAGTGGAATCCCCAGTCACAGAGTCGGCAACGCTGTGGACGGGGATTCCGCTTCAGGAGTTGCCACTGATGTCACTGTCCATAGGTGCCCGGCCACATGGGGATTCCGCTCCTACATGGAGCTACAGTGGCGCTAGTAGATAGCAGAGCAGGGAGTTACCTGCCTGCTATGCTATAGTGGCAACGCTACCGCTGTAGCAGCCGCTGCGGCTGCTAGCGGCACCTCTGCCCATGGGGGGACCTGGCACTATTACTGTGTAGGCAATATTTAGAGCTAAAATACCAAAAATAGAGCTGAGCCGCCATATCTAAGCCTGCCGTGTTATAAAAATATGTCTTGGGGACTTTGCCCCTGATCTTTTAAGACCTTAGCAAAACCCCTGGCTGCTAGTGCTGCATTGATGGGTCACGTAAGAGATCCAGCAATGCAGCTGAAAGTTACAGACGGGCCGCGGACCTGAGCCTTTAGCTACACACTGCACAGATACATACAGTGCTAACAGATATGACGCACTATAAAAAATTTGAAATAAATATCAAAAGTGTAAAGTTATAGCACTGGTGTCCATGACCAGAAGGGACTCCTTGGTCAGTTGGGTCGAAAGCAAGTGATAACTTCTCTTTAAATGCCTTTCATTAACCCAATTCAAGTGAATCATGGGCGTAGCAGTTGGCAAGGGGCCCATAACCTTTAATACCTGGGCCCGATGACTTTTTTGTCTACCCTTGCTGGTGTGAGTGAAGTCTAATCTATCTAGGACTGAACGTACTCAAAACGCAACTCTTTAGAGTGTAAAAAAAAAAGAGACCGCTTGAGTCACATTTTTCAAAAAGTTTCGGCATAAACTTTACGAAAGTAGAAGAACTTGTACAATTAGTCACCAGCTTTGGAAGCTTTAAGATAAGGTGAAGAGGTGATGTCCCCCCCTCCTTCTTCAGGAGTCATCCACAGCCTCCCAGCCTGAGTGGTAGCAGATCGAGTCACTCTATCAAACTTAGGAGCAGGTGCAGACTGATTAACCACGGGCGTCGACACAGAAGCTGTGTCTGGCAGATCCTTACAGTACCCCCCCTTTTATGAGGGGCCACTGGACCCTTTGTAGGTGGACCTGGCTTATTGGGGAAACGAAGATGGAACCTCCTGAGCAATACCCCAGCGTAAACATCCCGGGCGGGTACCCAAGTCCTCTCCTCAGGCCCGTATCCTCTCCAATGGACCAGGTACTGGAGGGAGCCTTGGACCATCCTGCTGTCCACAATCTTGGCCACCTCGAATTCTACCCCTTCAGGGGTGAGAACAGGGACCGGAGCTTTCCTCGAGGGAGCCAAGGACAGGGAGCAGCGTTTCAGGAGGGAGGCATGAAACACGTCGTGTATACGAAAAGACGGGGGTAACTCCAGTCGGAAGGAGACAGGGTTAAGGACTTCAATGACCGTGTACGGCCCTATATACTGGGGAGCAAATTTTTGGGACGGGACTTTAAGGCGCAAATTTTTTGAAGACAGCCACACCAGATCCCCGACCACAAACAAGGGGTTAGCAGAATGTCTTCTATCTGCCTGAGTCTTTTGTATGCTCTGGGACGCCTCTAGGTTCTTCTGAACCTGGGCCCAGACTGTGCACAGTTCCCGATGAACGACATCTACCTCGGGATTGTTGGAACCACCAGGTGAAACGGAGGAGAACCGTGGATTAAACCCAAAATTACAGAAAAAGGGGGAGACACCTGACGAGTTACTGACCCGGTTATTAAGGGAAAATTCGGCGAGGGAAATTAAGGAGACCCAATCATATTGACAGTCAGAGATAAAACACCTTAAATATTGTTCTAGAGACTGATTAGTCCTCTCGGTTTGGCCATTAGTTTCAGGATGGAAGGCCGAGGAGAAGGACAGATCAATCTCCAACTTTTTACAGAAAGCTCTCCAAAACAATGAAACACATTGTACCCCTCTGTCAGAAACAATATTGACAGGAACCCCATGGAGACGCAGGTTGTGTTTGACAAACAAGGTAGCTAACGTCTTAGCATTGGGTAGTTTCTTGAGGGGCACAAAGTGGCACATCTTACTGAAGCGGTCTACTACAACCCACACCACCGACTTGCCTTGAGATGGAGGCAGATCGGTGATAAAATCCATTGAGATATGGGTCCAAGGTCTCTGGGGAATGGGCAAAGAACATAGTAAGCTCGCTGGTCGGGACCTGGGGGTCTTGCACCTAGCACAAATTTCACAAGCGGCGACGTAGGCCTTAACGTCTTTAGGCAACCCAGGCCACCAATAGTTTCTGGCAATGAGGTGCTTGGTACCCAGGATGCCTGGATGACCAGATAGTGCAGAGTCATGATTTTCCCTGAGTACCCTTAGCCGGAATTGCAGGGAACAAACAGCTTGTTCTCAGGAAGGTTCCCGGGAGCTGAACCTTGATCAGCCGTAATTTCAGAGACTAAGTCAGAATCAACAGAGGAAATTATTATACCTGGGGGTAAAACACAAGCAGGATCTTCCTCCGAAGGAGGGCTGGCCATGAAGCTACGCGACAGTGCATCAGCTTTAATGTTTTTAGACCCAGCCCTATAGGTGACCAAAAAGTTGAATCTAGTAAAAAACAACGCCCATCGAGCTTGTCTCGGGTTTAGCCTCCGGGCAGATTCTAGGAAAACCAGATTCTTGTGGTCGGTAAGGACCGTTACCTGGTGCCTAGCCCCCTCCAGGAAGTGGCGCCACTCTTCAAATGCCCATTTAATGGCTAAGAGTTTGCGGTTGCCAATGTCATAGTTACTCTCAGTGGGCGAGAACTTCCTGGAGAAGTAGGCACAGGGACAGAGATGGGTGAGGGACCTGGTACCCTGGGACAAGACAGCACCCACTCCCACCTCGGAGGCATCAACCTCCACGATGAATGGCTCCATTTGGTTAGGCTGAATCAGCACTGGGGCCGAGATAAAGCACTTCTTAAGGACCTCAAAAGCCTGGACCACCTCTGGAGGCCAGTGGAGGAGATCAGCACCTTTGCGAGTAAGATCCGTAAGAGGCTTAGCGATGACCGAGAAGTTAGCAATAAATCTCCTGTAATAATTAGCAAACCCCAGGAAGCACTGTAACGCCTTCAGGGAGGCAGGTTGGACCCAGGTTGGCAGGTTGGTCCTTACAGTGACCTTATTCAAGTTTCGGTAATCGATGCACGGCCTAAGACCACCATCCTTCTTCCCTACGAAGAAGAAACCAGCACCTACAGGAGAAGTAGAGGGGCGAATGTAACCCTTGGCCAGGCATTCCTGGATATACTCTCTCATGGCTTCACGTTCGGGACAAGAGAGATTAAATATCCTACCCTTAGGGAGCTTAGCTCCTGGTACCAAATTGATTGCGCAATCTTATTCTCTATGAGGAGGTAACACTTCGAAGGCTTTTTTAGAAAAAAACATCAGCGAAGTCCTGAATAAACTCAATTAGAGTGTTCACCTCCTCAGGGAGAGAAATAAAATTAACAGAAAAACATGACGTCATGCATTCATTACCCCATTTGGTAAGATCCCCAGTATTCCAGTTAAACGTGGGATTATGCATCTGCAACCAGGGAAGGCCTAAAACCAAATCGGACGATAATCCCCGCATCACCAGTACAGAGCACTGCTCCAAATGCATGGAGCCAACAAGGAGTTCAAAAACAGGGGTATGCTGTGTAAAATAACCATTAGCAAGTGGAGTGGAGTCGATACCCACTACCGGGACAGGTTTAGGCAAATCAATCAATGGCATAGCTAGAGACATAGCAAATTCCACAGACATGATATTAGCAGAAGACCCTGAATCCACGAAGGCACTGCCGGTAGCAGACCTACCACCAAAAGAGGCCTGAAAGGGAAGCAAGATTTTATTGCGTTTCATATTTACGGGAAATACCTGTGCGCCCAAGTGACCTCCCCGATGATCACTTAGGCGCGGAAGTTTTCCGGCTGCTTATTCTTACGCCTAGGACAGTTGTTCACTTGATGCTTGTCATCCCCACAGTAGAAGCAGAGACCATTCTTCCTGCGGAACTCTCTACGTTGTTGGGGGGACACGGAGGCCCCGAGTTGCATAGGTACCTCCGAGTCTTCCGTGGAAGAACGAAGCAACGGAACCTCGGGAGGCATCATGGGGGAGACAGAGGAGAAAACACCAAGACGTTCAAGTCGTTGTTCCCTGAGACGTCGGTCAAGTCGTACCGCTAAAGCCATAACCTGGTCTAGGGAGTCAGAAGAGGGGTAGCTAACTAGTAGGTCTTTCAGAGCGTTCGACAGGCCCAACCTAAACTGGCACCTTAAGGCAGGGTCATTCCACCGAGAAGATACGCACCACTTCCTAAAGTCAGAACAATACTCCTCAACAGGTCTCTTACCCTGACGTAAGGTCACCAGCTGACTCTTGGCAAAGGCAGTCTTGTCAGTCTCGTCATAAATGAGTCCGAGAGCAGAAAAGAAAAGATCAACGGAGGAAACTTCAGGGGCGTCTGGAGCCAAGGAGAAGGTCCATTCTTGGGGCCCCTCCAGGAGCCGGGACATAATTATACCCACCCGCTGGCTCTCAGAACCTGAGGAGTGGGGCTTTAAGCGAACATAGAGCCTACAACTCTCCCAAAAGGAGAGAAAAGTCTTCCGGTCCCCTGAGAACCGGTCAGGCAACTTGAGGTGGGGTTCAAGAGGTGAGGTGAGGGGCACTACCATGGTAGCATCAGGCTGGTTGACCCTCTGAGCCAGGGCCTGGACCTGTAGGGAGAGACCCTGCATTTGCTGAGCCAGGGTCTCAAGGGGGTCCATAGTAGAGTCAGGGACCAGGGTAGACTAGGTATATGGGCTTGTGATTATGTAATGATAGGGGTAGGGAAACAGACAAGTGAGCCCTAATCTACCCGCCACTCAGTCCCTGCCTACTTGCAACGACCCGCCCTAGGCGACGGGGTACAACTGGGTGACGGTCCCTACGCTCAATAAGTGCACCACAGACAAAAAAACAAGGGTACACAGAAGCTAAGGGAAATGGGGCAGTTGCCCACGGCAACACCGTGAGCAACAAGAGTAGTGAACGAGCCGAGTCAAACCAGGAGTGTACGAGGTACCAAACGCAGAGCAGGAGAGTAGTGAACAAGCCGAGTCAAACCAGTAGTGTACAAGGTACCAAACGCAGAGCAGGAGAGTAGTCAGTAAGCCAGGGTCAATATGAAGCAGGGACAAATAGATCAAGAAGCTGCAGCAGGGCCAGGAAACCAAACGAGAAGAATCACAAGCAAGGAGGAACAGGAAAGGCAGGTATAAATAGACAGAGGGCGGGAGCTAGCTCCGTCTGGCCAGGCTGCGATAGGCTCTCCCACTCCTAAGCCTGCCATCCTGAGTGGTGGAAGAAGGAGTCAGTCTCACAGACATAGAAGCAGGTGCAGACTGATTACCTATGGGCGTTGATACAGAAGCTGTGCCTGGCAGATCCTTTACAGCCAGGTTCAATATGAAGCAGTGGACAATAGTACAAGCAGTAGCAGCAGAGCCAGGAAACAGGCAGATTCACAGGCAAAGGAGGAGCAGGAAATGAAGGTATAAATAGACAGAGGGTGGGAGCTAGCTCCGTCTGGCCAGGCTGTGATAGGCTCTCCCACTCCTCAGCCTCCCAGCCTGAGTGGTAGCAGATCGAGTCACTCTATCAGACTTAGGAGCAGGTGCAGACTGATTAACCATGGGCGTTGACACAGAAGCTGTGTCTGTCAGATCCTTTACAGCCTCCCTGTAAACAGTGCCATAATCCCCCTCCTCCTCCTTGTAGATCGTACCATACAGCCCCCCCACCTCCTCCTTGTAGACAGTGCCCCCAAACAAACATTTTTTTACTCACCTAGGCCCCGTTCCCACGATGAATTGAGCTGCTCCACAACGGGTTCCTTGCGTAGGCCAGCGTGATCCTGTAGCCTAGTACAGAGTTTGCCGACCTTTTCGGACTCGAGGCACCACTGGAAAAATAAAATCTCCTCAGGGCACCCCTACCAATTTTTTTTCGAGAAAGACAGAAAACGGCTAAAAACCAGCACTACACTCGTAGGGTATGTTCATAAAGCATCCTGCAGATAGTGCCACACAGCTCCCTGTAGTTAGTGCCACACAGCACTCTGTAAGTAGTGCCACACAGCCCGCTGTTAGGTAGTGTCACACAGCCCCCTGGTCGGTAGTGCCACACAGCCACCTTGTATGTAGTGCCACACAGCCCACTTGTAGGTAGTGCCACATAGCCTCCTTGTAGGTAGTGCCACACAGCCCCCTTGTGGGTAGTGCTACACAGCCCACAGCCCCCATTGAAGGTAGTGCCACACAGCCCCCTTGAAGGTATTGTCACACTGCCCCCTTGTAGATAGCACCCCCACCCCTTCCTGTAGATAGCTCCACTGTAGCTCCTGTGACTGGGGATTCCGCTCCAGGAGAATCCCCTGTCACCTGACTGCATCCATTTATGGACAGTGACGTCAAGGGCTTCTCCTGGAGTGGAATCCCCAGTCACAGAGTCGGCAACGCTGTGGACGGGGATTCCGCTTCAGGAGTTGCCACTGATGTCACTGTCCATAGGTGCCCGGCCACATGGGGATTCCGCTCCTACATGGAGCTACAGTGGCGCTAGTAGATAGCAGAGCAGGGAGTTACCTGCCTGCTATGCTATAGTGGCAACGCTACCGCTGTAGCAGCCGCTGCGGCTGCTAGCGGCACCTCTGCCCATGGGGGGACCTGGCACGGGCGCCCTCATGCCTGTTGTCGCCACTAGCAGCCCCTATGGCTGCTACAGCATTAGCGACACCACTGAGTGAAGAAGCGCCCGGGCGGAAAGGCGACTGTTGAGTCGCCGGGCCCGGGCGCTTCTGAAACAAGCAGGGGAAGGGAGTCAGCGCAGCACCCCCTTCCACCTGCTGGAGTGATGCGCCCTGTGCAGTGGCACAGGTCGCACACCCCTATGGCTGGCCCTGTATACCTATACCCAACAGTCCTGTTCTTGTCTGTCATAGCCCTCTGTGTTTTAGAAAAAAATAACTCCCCTCTCATCTTTCCCCCTTGATGTAGCAACTGACACCGTTTAATTTATAAACTCCATTATGGAGTCACTAATCTACTAATGGAGTAGAATCCCCTACTCGCTAATCCTTCACTTGCACATTAACATAGCTGATACTACAAAAGGCCATCACCATTTCTCCTACTTCTAGCGCCCAACGCTTTAGCCCATGTCACTTAACACTGAATAGTCTAATGCTTCTTGGGAACTGGGGGCCGATGCGAGAGCTGCCTTGATGGGACCTGAGATAATACCCTATGAAGATGGATTGGGTGGATGTTATCATTTTAAAGGGAACAGCTGGCGGGACGACTTCTGTATTACTTAAGTCTGATTTATACCTAGTTTAATTTCATATAAATCTTTGCAGGCAGCTGTATCAATCAGCTTCAAAGAGGGGAAGAAAATTCAATGGGCAGCTTAATCCTTGCAAGGCTTCGGCATGACTGACTAGATGTTCAATGTTGAGCTTCTACTGTCATTAGTAATTAACATACAGTTTGAGGGTTATAGGTAGGGTTAGGAACCCTAAGAACCCTAGATTCCTGAAGACTTTCTTAAAACTTCAAATATATAACTTAGTCCTATCCCTCGTTCTTAAAGTCTATACAACCCTAACCACTAGGAGTAGTTATCCTCTATGATGAGGCCCCTCTAGAAAGTACGTGGGTACTACAAGAACACTCATAGATCTTAAAACAAAATACTTGGTATCCAGTTGCAGGACCACCAATGTTCAGCTAGTCGTCAGTAGACCCAGCTATCAGAAAGGGGTTTTCATTCCAAAGGAAACCATCTTGTTTATGGTGGCAACGACCATTGGGCTATGAGTCTCACTTGATAATGGAGCCCAACAAGATCGGAGAGGTCCAGCATCATATAGTCCCATCCAAAGCTAAAAATGGAGCAGATGACTTGCCGTGGATTTCGTTACTAGTTTTATCCACAACTCATTAGTCATGACATAACTTGTCAACCGTGTTCTTGAACAAATTAAAAAAGGCCATACACTCGCTCTGGTGGACCCAAGGTGCTCCACTATGACACTCTACCGACAAACTCTACAGGGTCTTGGAGAAATTTCTGGTTCTTTCGCTCAGCCTGAGAAGGTTTTCCTCCCGAGCTAGGAGTATTTCGTCCTTCCCTTCTGTGTAGGGGGATTGGAAATAATTTTTTGAGCTTTTACCACTTTTTTTTTAGCACCCCAATTCCCAATTGGCCTAAACCAACACCCAGCTTATTCTCATGGTGCAGAAGAAGCCATTTACACATCACTATTTAGGTCATAACTTGGAGTCTAGTATTTACTTCTTGTCTTGAACTGTTTAACTATGCATTTTACTTGACAAAGGAAACCATTCTTCTCGAAACAAGGGGTCCATTGTCTCCTGGTGACACCAGTGATTTGAGATAGAACTTCTTCATTACAGATCCCATTACTAAGAAGTGCCCCTTGTCCTGGTGGGCCCAAGGCAATTGCCCCCTTTGCCCTTTTATTAAAATGGTCCTGACTTGTAGCATGGACCTTGCAATCTGGATCCTATACACTACTGTATGTTCGGCTTGGAGCATCAATATACTTGTCTTGAATAAATGACTTCATAATATACTTTATGGTATCGCTGCAAAAGCAGTATTCAGCACAATGTGATTGCCCCCTGACTACAGATGGAGCCAGCCTCTGCTATAACGTGGCCATTAATCACCGCTGATTCACACTATGTGGACTTGCTGGCTGAGATCAAGACGTGGGAAGACAACAGTGATGAATCAGACATCTGACAGATGAGAATTGTTAGCCCATTTATCGGAACTCATAGAGATATTATAAATCTCAAGTCGCCTGCTGCTGCAGCTGTTGTAAGGTTCATTCCAGAAAGCATTCAAGTCTATGGACGCTTACTACACATGTAAGGGACTGGATCATCCTATGAGTCGGGAATGTAGTCAACTTGAGCCGTAATATAACCCAGTAGTGGTGGGTAACAGATAAAGGGAATTTAAAGGGCAACTCCATCTAGTCTTGAGGTAGCTAAAAACGAACAATGCCGGAGAGGTTTTTGCTTTCTTGACACCATACAGTAGTGAGGTGGGTCTAATGCTCCCATGGTATGTATTGAAGCTCAGAGGCGTAGATGGGGGCTCAGCACACGGGTGGGGGGGGGCGGCGAAACATATCTGTGTGGGCCCCCTTAACGCATGTTTAGAACTGAAGAGACACATTCTAATTCTAGTGGACATCATTCTGAATGAGCGCTGTGCTGTATATGCGGCTATATTATCCGTTCTTAATAAAGTTACTGTTCTCTGACAGAGGAGTTTGCATTAGAAATTGTTGCAGACCTCTCTGAAAGTAAATCAAAGAATATATAACCCCCATCATCCCTGTATATACCAGCCTGGCTAGTATATACAGGGATGATGGAGGTTATATACTGGGATGATGGAGGTTATATACAGGGATGATGGCTGGTATATACAGGGATGATTGGGGTTATATACAGGGATGATGAGGGTTATATACAGGGATGATCGCTGGTAGGTATATACAGGGATGATCGCTGGTAGGTATATACAGGGATGATGGGGTTATATACAGGGATGATGGGGGTTAATGCAGGGATGATGTCTGGACTACACATCATCCCTGTATATAAGCTCCATCATCCCTGTATATAACCCCCATCATCCCTGCATATACCAGCCAGGCTGGTATATACAGGGATGATGGGGGTTATATACAGGGATGATGTGGTTGTATACAGGGATGATGGGGGTTATATACATGGATGATGGCTGGTCCAGCCATGATCACTGTATATAACCACCATCATCCTTGTATAAACCAGCCATCATCCCCATATATAACTCCCATCATCCCTGTATATACCATTCATCATCTCTGTATATAACCCCCAACATGCCTGTATATACCAACCTGGCTGGTATATACAGGAATGATGGGGTTTATATACAGAGATGATGGCTGATATATACAGGTATGATGGGGGTTATATACAGGGATGATGGGTGGTCCAGCCATCATCCCTGCATTAACCCTATTATCCCTGTATAGAAACCCCATCATCCCTGTATCCATCCATCCATTACTGGGGAGGGCTGTTTGCTCACCCTCTCCTCACATGCAGGCTTCTTCTGCTCCTCTCTGGCGGCCAGCGTCAGGGGTGTGCTCTAGCAGACGAGAATAGCGTGTGGCTTGTTTGCTAGATAGAAGAGTATTTTGGCATAGCAGCGGTGACAGTCATGGCTGGGACAGTGGGCCCGGGGCCACCGCCCCCTGCCCCACCCACTAGCTACGTCCCTGATGAAGTTCCGCTCAAAAGACCCTTACTGTAAAGAATGATGATCCCAAAATTGTAGACAGCATTTAGTGAAAATTTTTCATCATGTACAACTAAAGGTACATTTATATATTACGATGACTGCATCCATGTTTAAACATCCGATGAGTGTACGCCCACGATATATTAGGGAATTGCATTAATAGCAACACCCTATGGTCATGTTATTTTTGAAATGACCCACATTTGCCATATTAGTGTTTAAAGAAAATAAAAAGCACCCCTACCGCACAAACGTTGCAAAACAAGCTGTTTAAAGAGGACCTGTCACCTCTCCTGACATGTCTATTTTAATAAATAATTCTCATAAAATGACAATTCTAAATCACATTTTACTAGAGCCATTCCTCTGTTATTCCTCCTAGAAATGTATAAATAAATAGGTAAATGGGTGTTACCAGTTGGAGGTGTGTCCCCACACAGACTGACACTGTCCAATCAGTGCTCACAGTACCAGACTGTAGGGGAATGCACCCCTTTGACAAGGGGAATGGTAACACCCAGTTGTGAATTAATTCATAATTTTCTAGGAGGCATAACAGAGGAATATTTTCTCAAGTTTTGAGAAAATAAGCTCCAGAATTGTTATTTTATGGGGAATAAAACAGACAAGTCAGGATCATAATAACATGGGTCAATGAGTCCCCTATGTGAATGGAGTGGTAGTGCACATGCGTGGCCACCGCTACATTCACTGTCTATGGGACTGACGGATATATAGATAGCGAATGAATCGGTGTTCACGCATGCATTCACACAGGGGACTCTGGGACCCGTATTCTCGTGATTGCTAGGGGTCCAAGCAGTCAGACCCCCAGTGATCAGACATTTATCACCTCTCCTGTAGCGCGAATGTAGAGAAATGAATATCATTGAAAGCCATAGTCACCAAAACGTGCGTGGTGGAGGTCCTCACAGGGACTCCGTACAACTGATCCCGATACAATATCACCAAGCAAAGAAAAATAGACAGCACTGATGTCTGGATGCAAAAAATCCAGTAGATTTTTTCTGGGCCTGCAACGTTTCGGCTCAGTAGCCTTTCTTAGCATCTTGCTTGGTGCTATCCTCTGGATAGGTAATAAATGTTATTTATGGAAAACCCCTTTAATTATTATTTATAATATATAATAAATCTAAAATAAAGGTAAAATATATGTATTTATTTAAATAATTATTTTCTGAGATTTATATTATTATGTAAATGGTCAAATAATAATATGAATAATGATTTTTATTATTATTATTAGTATTATTTTACTAATGAATGTATTTTTTCTAAAATATATAATATGTAATTGGCCCAATAATAATAGTAATAATACAAATATTGATAATAATAACAAATATTATAAATGAATAAAAAAAATTATAATAATATGAAATGTGTAAAAAATAAAAAATAAATATTTCATTTATTTATTAAAGTAATTAAAAAAAAAATTCTAGGATTTCTCCTGGACCCCCCCCCCTCCCTTTCTTGGCCTCTAGACGCCGTTTCCAAAAGACTATGGGACCTCATTTGGCAACATGTCAATGAATCAAAGGAGTCTTTTTGCACCTGACAGGCGGACTACATCAAGGTCATCTCTGTGCCCGGAGTGAGACCACTTAGCTCTTCTGTCTCTTAGCAACCAAACAAGTCCACCCAGGCTTTTTGAGTCGCACCCCACCCTCCCCGCACTGATCACACATAAAACCGACCCAGCGACACCAGCCACATTGATGCTAACCCCTCTATATGCATATGGCGCCCATTCTAATGACTGTTTCCAGCATATCCCCAATTAAAAGATGGGGTTACTGCACTGATGACCTCCACTCAGTCCATTCCACTAATAAGGACCTTTCACACCTCCCCCCCCCACCCCCTCCTCTTCTTCAATCCATTCTGTCACTGGAATAATTTTATGCACCTTCTGTCTATGACAATAAATTCTGACTAAAAGGTATTTTAACATATAAGAAGAAGAGAACGGGCGCCAGATATATTTCTACGCTGCTTTATAAATTAACTCCTAATGTCCTGCCCTCAGCAACTTGTTAGATCCAATATTCTTATCCATCAATGAATCATTGTTATCTGATTCCTATCAGGCTTTTCTTGTCTGAACCAAAAAATCTATCAAAAATTGTTGGAAATAGGAAAAAAAAAATCTAAGTTCAGATATTTATATTAAGAACATAATCGCGGAAACGGTATATTATAACCATTACGGCAAAGTCAATCATTACTACAACCGTGACTCCTATTTCTCAATGATAACCGTCCATACCCATAAGTATGAAGCCGACCATAGACTCGACCACAAGGTCAATCTTTCCAATGCCATGGCCATGATGTTTTTTACGCCAGAACCATTACCACATAGACAATGTTTATGATATACATGTTACTTTGTGGGTAGTCTTTATTATATTATAGCCATTACTTTCTGTATAGTTTTTACGCTGCTCGATATAGGCTGTGAAAAAGAGTGCCGATCTACGAGACATCTTGTTGATCGACGCTCATTTGCTCCAAGGAGCTGTGATCAGTTATGTATGGGGACGAGCGATCGTTACTACGCTCGTTCACAGGGAGATGTGCTGCCGACCGATAATCTTTAATGCGGCATGATCTAGAAGATCAGCCGATAAGTGTTTCCTCGCTCATAGACTGATCTATGATCAATGATCGGGAATGAGCGTTCATATGAGCGTTCATTGCCCGGTCATTGGCCTTTGTAAAAGGGCCTTAAGACATAACGATTGCACGATTTCACCATGACATACCATTAACTCAAAGTCAGTCTTCACTATGCCAGTCCAAATCCTCAAGGTCAGTCTTCACATGTCGAAACAAAAACCTCTTGGTCCATGTTGACTATGATATAACCATTACCTTACAGAGTGTCTTCACTATGTTCTAACCAATACCCCATGGACAATCTTTACTATGATACGACTGTTACCCCATGACCAGTCTTTACTAAGACATGGTCGGAACACCATGGTCAGTCTTCACCTTTTCAAAACACTCTTAGACAATCTTTACTATGCTATAATGGTCAGTCTTTGCTATAACATAATTATTGTCCCATAGTCAATATTTTCACTATTTTAGCCGATACCCCATAGACAACCTTTACTATGATTATGTAATGAACTATCTTTACTGTGTCAAAATCTTTACCTCATGTAGGCATCCCGAATCATAAAGGGGGATGCACATGGGCTTCTAATTATCCTATGTGTGTCTTTTCTTTTGGTTATATATAGTTTTGTTTGGAATTTTCCCGCCAAAAGTCAGCTGGTTTTCCCGCCTGAAGGTGGGCAAAGTTCAGGTTCAGCTAGCAACAGTAGCTGATTGGTCAACACTTTTGACCAATGGGTTGCTGAGGAAGATTTTCTCCTCTGCCCAGTTACGGGTGGGTCATTGGTTTGTTAAATCCATGTGACCCACCAATTTTGCTATTTAAGGAAGGGGCTAAGAGCTGTCATATCCTAACCCTTCAGGACTGCTGGATACTGTGCTCCTGCCCTCCCTAAAAATAAAATAAGTGTGTATATGTTCTGTATTACCGTCATGACCACTTTATTAGGAGTCACTCACCTTTGTGAGTGGACAGGTAGTTGATAACTCGGTTTAGTCCGAGTTAATGGCTGGACTATGATATAAATAATACGTTGATGTCACTTTAAGTTATTGTGTTGAGAATTTAATTATTTACTTGATCTTTAATAAAGGCGACCGTGGCTGATTTTACCTCCACTAATTATTGTTTCCGCGTCTTATTTGTTTTAAGTGGCAGTTCTTATTATGCCATTACTATGACTGGAAAATCTTTACTTTGCCTTAATAATTTCCTCGTAGACCATAGATATGGTTGATTTCTGCCCATAAACATTGCCGATCGACGATATAACAAGTCATCCAGCGCTCGTTTAAAGGCTTTTTATATGGGCCGATGCAAACTGTATAGGGGATGAATGATCGTTAATATGATCGTTCATCCCCATACAGTTTGCATCAATGTCGGCAGTACATGGCCTGTGTATACACGGGGAGATGTGCGGCCGACAACAAAGATTTTGTAGGCCGCATAAAAGATGCAATCAGCCGACAAATGAACTTTGCTCTATTGTCGACTGTATGCTGCCAATGATCGGGAACGATCGTTCGTAAAAATGCTCGATCACTCGATAATTAGAGTATTAGATTAGAGTTAGAGTATGTTCTGTAATGTTTCCATTGTTCTCTAATGGCCAGAATAGCTTCAATGGGATCTCTCAGAATCCATTACACGACGGATCCGTCATATCCATACTAATGTGAACAGAGCTTTAAGATATCATAATAACATGGACTCAATGGAAGGTCTTTCTACTACAAGAAATCTAAGCCTCTGAGACGAAACTCCTAGAGTATATGTGAGCCCTGGGATATCTGAGATTATTCTGAAATTAATTGTCGATGTATTTTCATTTGTAAAGTACTTTGTTTTCGATGTTCTCTCCCAAGCTGAGAGCAACGTGAAGCACAGCAGCTTACTCTTGTATTCTCTGCTATGGGAACAATTGTATCCTTGAATCTTATCCAAATGTCAATGTCATGAGTTCAGATTACTAACTTTCCATAGGAAAAGAAGGCTCAATATAGGTTACTAATAATATAGTATGTTGTACGTGACTAGATTCATCACACAAGAAACTGGAGATAGGTGCAGCTATTCCCTCTGCACCCCCGATGACAACTCATCGCTTAGAATCCTATATGAGGTTATGAATTTGTTTTAGGCGTATCCTACCCAAAGTACACAGTTCAGTTACGTCTTTTGTTATTGTGTGCTTGGATTGGGATTACCTATGTATAAAATAAGATCTGTTCTTCGTAAGATCGACCCAACCTACACTACAACCATCCCTGTTTCAGTGGGGACCTAAATAAACTAGGAATAGTATTGGACCGATGTATGGCAGTGAGACGGGATGTGTTCTTCTGACTCCCTTGATAGTCTGTGTTATGTGTAAATCCAAAGAATTCAGAAATAAGGATGAAAAATGAAACACTTCAGGCCATAGGAGCCTTTTTCATGGTCCCAATGGTTGTTTATTCTGTAGTTGTATTGGTAATATGTGTCATTTTCTGACAATTTACTGCAATTTATGGTTAATTCTAGAGTTGTATGGAATTTCTTTGAGAAGTCTTCTGCTCTTGCCTGTCTTTCTTTGACAGTTCTTGACATTTTGCTCGAGGCAAGACTTGATGTATTTGTCCATTTGAAATTCCAATAGTAAAATTGTTCCATGTTCCATTGTCCCACCTCACCAGCGTCTGAGAAGGTGCTAAATGTAAAATTACACAACAACACCCCTATTTTGAGTGAAGAAAGTTCTCTTATAGCAACCATGGAGAAGACAATGACCAAGAAATTAGAACCAGAACAGCCTCCGTACACTTTTGACTATTCTACTATCTATACCTGATATGGTTCTTGGCAGGGTTGTTCTATCATGCATGATAAATCTATCTATTTCATATCTACCTATGTATCTGTACAGGGGCGTAACCATAGGGGGTGCATTCACACCTAATTCTTAGGATCTGAGGGGGCCCAAAAGATCCCTCTGAACCATACAAGGACACCAGTACTATAAATGATGTGTGATAGTTGAGGGGCCCTATTGTAGATTTTGTATTGGGGCCAAGGAGCTAACAATTTATCTAACTCAGTATCTATCTATTTATCTATCATCTATCTATCTATCTATCTATCTATCTATCTATCTATCTATCTATCTATCTATCTATCTATCTATCTATCTATCTATCTATCTCATATCTATCTATCTATCTATCTATCTATCTATCTATCTATTCATCCATCTATCTATCTATCTATCTATCTATCTATCTATCTATCTATCTATCTATCTATCTATCTATCTATCTATCTATCTATCTATCTATCTCATATCTATCTATCTCATATCTATCTATCTATCTATCTATCTATCTATCTATCTATCTATCTATCTATCTATCTATCTATCTATCTATCTATCTATCTATCTATCTCATATCTATCTATCTATCTATCTATCTATCTATCTATCTATCTATCTATCTATCTATCTATCTATCTATCTATCTATCTATCTATCTATCGATCTATCTATCTATTCATCCATCTATCTATCTATCTATCTATCTATCTATCTATCTATCTATCTATCTATCTATCTATCTATCTATCTATCTATCTATCTATCTATCTATCTATCTATCTATCTATCTCATATCTATCTATCTATCTATCTATCTATCTATCTATCTATCTATCTATCTATCTATCTATCTATCTATCTATCTATCTATCTATCTCATATCTATCTATCTATCTATCTATCTATCTATCTATCTATCTATCTATCTCATATATATCTATCTATCTATCCATCCATCCATCTATCTATCTATCTATCTATCTATCTATCTATCTATACAGATGTGTGCTCCTTAACTCATCTCTAAACCCGACATATCTCAAAATGAATGGTTTCCCAGTAATCCATTAAATAAATAAAAATACAAAAATAACACAAATACTACAAATTAATAACTGATACTGTATTTAATAATTAGCCAGGTCAACCAGCAAAATAAACAAGATTTTGCCGCCAGGTTACCAAAAAAATACCACAATTCACACACCAAAAATATCTTACAAACATACTCATATGAGGAAAAATCAAATGAGGAAAAAGGGATGAATATACACATAAATTTATTGAAAAAAAAGCAGGCAGTCCCCATCTTTTCTTTTATAAATAGTCTCTTGTTAAACACCCCCTACAGGGGATGAAGTGGGCAAGGCTTCTTCAGTGCTTTATGTTGTAGATTGCAGTGCTAGCCAGTCTTTGACATCCCGTAGTCATCTTACGAGTGTCAATTCGTTATAGTCTTTTTCTTTTTTTTAAACCATCTCAATAAAGTCTATAAGTGAATAACTTGCTTCTCGCCTTGTCTAACATTAAATGTTTTAAAAAATTCTGCAACCTCCTGTAAAAAAGTGCACATCCTCTTGGCAGAACCCTTGCTGGACCAGGCAGAGTAATGGATGCAAATATTTACCATGGCGAAAATACTCTGAATGGAACCGTTGTGTTTCCAAAAAGTCTCAAGGATCATTCAGACTTAAATTGACACTTTGATCATCTTGAGGAACAGGACTTTCTAGGTTTTTGTTGAGGTGAGTGAAAGTCAAATCCACCAACTGGGCCCTTCAATCTTGACAGTAAGTACGAAATTCGGTACAAAAGCTATAATCCTTCAAGAATAGCAGTGTTTTTCCTACTAAATGTCCTACCAGTTTTGGTGACCCAACACATTTCTTGGCTCCAAGGTCATCTGGAATTCTTTGCCAAAGTGGATGGTGGAAAACAAACTGGTTCATCAGACATTAGAAGTCCAAGGGTTTCGGAAGAACCTTCTTACTGCATAGGCATGTAAGGCCAGTTAAAACTGGACCCAGACAAGAGCATGTCTCGGATTAAAGTCTCAATCGGTGTCTTACCAACTAGACGCACAAAGAAGAGTTGTTCTATGACTGGTGCGGAGACAATACGCAATGATGGTAAGCGGAGAAGAAGGCGACCAAACCGGGTTGGTTGGGTGGGGTACTGATTTCGGACATACTCTTCCAGGGCACATTGGGATTTTTCCTGAATGCTTTCTACGTGACCAATGTCAGACAATCCCACTGCATCTATGAAACAAAAGTGAATTATGAGTTAGATATCAAATAGACTTCCACCCCAAATATCTAATGACACAATAGTCTGTCAACATAAAACAGGCACATATAAAAGCTAAGAAATATTCTTCCACTGGCCAGGCCAGTTTGGCCACTAGAGGCTCTACTGTACAATATATCTTGTCTTAAATTTTTTTACAACAAAAATTCAGTAAGCAGTCAATGGTCTAGTAGGGAGGACAATGGACTAAAAAATTTGCATGTAGAGTACGATATTAGTGTTTATGACTACCAACAGCCAAGGTCTCAAAAAATGTAATTTAATTTGAGAAGGCAAACTCCTAAACTCTTCAGATTCCTTATATCTTAGATATATAGCTGTAAATTATATATAGTATTACTAGCTGTTTTTAGGACCATGCTACATTGGGGGTTGTTGGGAGATAGTTACGGCCTACTAACTGATGATAGATCACAAAATATACTGTATTTGGTTCAATGTAGCAAGCTGAGATTTCTCAACATCATTCTATGAGACCATGGACCATATTTATTGGTGAGATGTCTCCCTGAACATGGCCACCTTAGACGACAAGCCCCGTCCATTTCATATAAACTGGAAATAAAATAAAAATGGCGTCAGCATGATCGAGAAATATTGATTGATGTTTATGTCCTTGCTTTGCCTTGGGGGAGCAGTATGTGTTCTAGTTAATGGTTAATCTACAGGTGCTAAACCGTCTCATTTCCATTTAACAGAAACGTTAGTAACAACGGAACTTCAAAGTCAATGTCCTATGTGGTATTTTGCAGCTCAGCACTGCTCGGTTCACATAGTCCGCACAGAGAGAGCAATGTCCTTGGGATAAAGATTACAACGTTAGCCGTTTTGTGGGAAGGAATGCATTACACCCTTCTATGTGTTAAATATGGACTATGGTATGGCAGCATAATTATTAACACAGACAGGCGGATATCGTGCGTCACATATGTCTATTAATTGACTCCTGACCCCATTATTGTATTACGAAACCACACATGGAACTGGCTGTGTTGACAGACGTCATGGCCGTAGCCGGCAAATCTGACTTTCCATAGTATTGGAGTTGATTGAGTTCAACCACTATCTTCATCACCCTTTCCTGTGTGTAAGATGACAAGGTTGCTTATACAGTATATTGCTAATATCTAATTGTTATCATGGAAATGGTGAGCAGTGGGGCAATCAGGCAATGTCTGAAGGCCAACCTTTCATCTCAACACAGTTGACGGGCCCAGCAGATGATCCTAATCGGAACAGGACTTTTATGTTTCCATTCAAGTTTTTGATACATAACCGGTTAATCTGAGAGTCTCAAGTTATATCACGTTTCCAAACCCAGCTTATATTTTTTGTGCCATGTCATTTGTTACCCCCCAAAGAGAATCAGTGCCGGATTCGTCCATCAGTATCTCTCCATCCCTTCTCCATGCCTATTAACATGTATCTTATGTATATGGCTAGCCTTCAAATGTCTACAGGTCTCTATACTTAGACCAATCTCTAGGATCTTGCAGTATAAGGGCCGAGAGTCAGGGTTATATTCAATTTGGCCACTCAAAAATGTGCATAAGATCTGTTCATTGAGCTCTACAGTCAAGCAGAGGAAACATTTTTCGATCCACTATAGTCCGCTGGTGTAGTTAGAAGATCTACTGTTGTCATCTTACCCAAGCATTATTAACCACGCTTGATAATCGATAATTACCCTCTTAATTCCCAAAACATTTTTTGCAGATATTGGCATCATAATAGTAGAGTCTACTTTACAAAAAGTTCCATAAGATAAGTAAGGCCTTAAAGTGTATTTGATAGTTAGCTATCTGAAATAGGTTGACAACTTTTCCACTGGTGGTACCTCCATCGTGGTAGAGCCATAGGTTTTGTATATTGGTGGAATCCACAAAATTTGTCCTCAACCCCCTGGCCTAATGGTAGAGGGAGGGTAGAAAGCTCTTGACTTTGCATTTTCCTCATGAATTGGGAAGTGAAAGATGAAGAGTAATTTCTCCCATTTTTATACTAGGGTCCTGCGTCAATATCTATCGAGTAGTCATAATAATTATTTTTTTCACCACAATAGTCTCTGTAATGTTTTATTGTGTTTCAGGGGGAAAAAAAACACCCCATGTTTTCGGAAACCAAGTTCAAATGTTTGTCCACCTGATTCATCCATGGGTGTAACTACAGAGTAGGATTTCCCAGAAGATAATATTTTTTATAATTCCTGTACAAACTGGGATTGTCCAGGAATTTTAGGGTCAGAAGGAACATAAATATGCTTATTAATATGGATCTCATCTGCCGTATAATGTTAAAAGATTAAAAACTATGTAAAATAAAAAATAAATCATCCTTTGAGTTTTATATAATAATAATAATAATAATAATAATAATCAAAAACACAATAACCATTGAGTGAGGAAAGGTTAACAAAAATGTTGAAGGTCTGACCTATGCCTGCTATTTCCAGCATCCGGACCAGTCTCCAGCACTTGTGTAAGGGTCGCAGGTGGGCATGGCTAATTTAGCAAGGACACCCGTCAAAACTGAGTATTTCAGTTATGATCACGGGTCAACTAGAGATGTCACTATATGGCTGCTTGACATTATACATCTGACCTAGCAGGCACCCCCCTCTGCCCGCGGCCTCTTACATACAATAAATCATCCGCAATGTTTGTTACCCCTGTGGTTCAGCATCAGTTCCTGACATTGGTGTCCTCAATGTAACACAGGAGGCCTGCGCTGACACCGGCACCCTTTATAACGTAGCACAATGGCAGTTCCCAAACGCCCAAGGTGCAGGCCCCACATTCCGCTTACTAACCCGTGTATTGTTACATATATATTCACAGCCTTTTGATCTTGTGCTAGGTAATTTATTGCAACTGATAAATATGGAACACAATATTTGCTCTAGGGTTTGAAAGGTCAAGACAGGTGAAACGTCTTACATTCCTTCTCCACAATCACAGTTGTCATCAACGACACACACTTGCTTCCCATAATGCATAGCGTAAAGCCTCCCAGACATACGAGGCTTGGTCCAGTTTTAAGAACCTGTTAACTCATATAGTATGAAGGTCATAAGTCTTCCTTAACTAAAAACAACCAATCAGATACCGGCAATTGCAATGTTGAGTTGGTATAATAAAAGCCGACAGCTGATTGGCTGAGACCTTTATGCCTACTCTCATGAACTGAAAAGTGACAATTACAATGGAGTGCATTTTGCGGGTGGATACATCATTTAATGGAAAAAGCAGATTTATATATATATATTTGCATAAAACTAAAAAAAAAATTGTAAAAATTTCAAAAAATTTGGCCAGAAGCATACAGAGATTGGTAGAACACGTGAGGAAATATAGTTATAGCCTTTGGCTTTAGGGTTTTTATATACATTCATGTTCCTCAAACTACAGATTCATAATTAAAAATGAAAAAAACAAAAATCTAAAAATTTTTAAGATCGCACCATAAATGCAACTATCATAAAAGGCTGATCATTCTTTTGCGTCAACATACAATTTTTACGTCCATAACTACATTAAGTCTTGTGCATATTTTCCCTGATATAATGTGCTACATAATGACGTCATATAGGACGGCTTCCAGGCAATGATCTATGGGAAATGTTTGTAAATGAGGAAATAATGGTAAAAAATAATTGTTCATTTCCCCCTTGAAGTTTTTTTCTGAAATACATATTTATGGCATATCCATTTGATATGGGCATAAGACCCACTGGTACTCCCACTGATCCTAAAACAGGAACCCCCACCGAATAGAAACTTATGGCCATGCCCTTTAGGAAATTATTTTTACATCGATATAATAATTGAAAAAAAAACAAAAAACATTCTGGCCCTGATCCTTTGGTCTACAGAACCCCCTCCAAGGAACTACAGAGAAATAACATTGGGGAAGCAATCGTTTAAATGGACCTATACAATTATAGGTCAGGATTTTATTAATATTCTACAGTCCGTAACAAGGATTGGGCTGTGACAACCTTTCTAAAAAGAATCTGCAGGGTCAAATAGTCGAAAGATAAAAATGTTTTTGACCCTATGGAGCAACCTTGTCCTGTGCAGCAGTTGTCTAGGCACAGGAATAGCTAATGCAGCGCTTCATTTTGACAACATTGAAAACAGCAACAGAACTCTCAGCTTCTTGGGGCCCTGTATGACTCGGGGAGGAAAAAGATATTTGGCATAAATTTTACTCACCAGGTGTAAACAATGCAACAGCTTTCAAGCATGAGTACTCAGCAGAGTCAACGTGAAGTGCCTTCAACTTTTCCACCTGTTCTTGAAAGACCCGGATGTGGTCCATGAAAGCAACGACTCGGTCAGCAGACATAGGAGAGGCATGCAGGCCGGCTGCTGCTAGCAATGGTGCCACATGGAGTGGCATGGAACACTGAGCAGCATTGAGGACGAAAAGCTCGCTCCACGTCATGCGAAGGAGTGAGACTTGGTCTGAGAGCTGGAAGTCGGGGAAGAAGGGAATGTTCTTAGCCCACTCAATGGCGCTAAAAAGCAAACGGGCTGCCAATTCACAGATGTTCTCGATCCCCATGATGTTGTTGGGCTGTAGACACTGGGCACCATATCGAGAAGTTGGGTAGGGTTCTGCTCGAAGAAGCAAGGAAATGAATCCCGTTAAGTAAGAGTGACCATTGTAGGGATCAACGTTGTTCAGAGCATACTGGCCAGGGCTCGTCTGGGGGTGCGACATTCGTCCGCGCTGGACTGCTACAAAGAGAAAACAAAGTACGTATCACTATTCAAGATCTGATAAAATTGATCAATAAATTTTGAAAACTTATTAAAGTGGTCATCCCACCAAAACAACCATGGATAGCTGATAAGTGTTTGATCGCTGGGGGGTCCCACTGCTGGAACCCCCATCGATCATGAGAATGGAGTCCCGAGAACCCTGAATGAACAGAACGGTGGTCACATACACCCGATGCCGCTCCAACCTGTGGCGTAACTATAGGGGTCGCAGCGGTCGCAATTGCGGCCCCCCCGCACTACATCAATAAAAAGTTACTATAGTAACTCGGGTTGCGGGCCCCTGTTACTATAGTAACTGATAGTACTTATATTCCTGGTTCCGGAGTGCAGCGGAGGTCCTGACGTCACAACGCTGTGTGCAGCGCATGACGTCACAACGCTATGTGCCGCGCACAACATCGTGATCCTGGATAGAGTCAGGACAGAACTTCCGCCGCGGCTGAAGAGGAGGGTAAGATTAATATCCCTGTCTGCTGAAGCTGATTGGCGGGGTCTGACTCCTGGGAGCCGGCCAATCAGCTGTTTTGAAGGGGCCGCAGTACTCGTACGAGAGCTGCTTACCCCTTCATTCCGGTCACTTGCTCACACTGTGAATCCGTGTCGGCGACTCATAGTGTGAGCGAGTAAGGGAAATGAAGGGGAGGCAGCTGTCGTACGAGTGATGTGGCCCCTTCAAAACAGCTGATTGGCCGGCTCCCGGGAGACGGACCCCGACACATCAGCTATTGATGGCCTATCCTGAGGATAGGTCATCAATGTTTAGGGACTGGACAACCCCTTTAAGCCTACGATGTAGCAGGCTTAGAGGGCCCATGAGACAGGATCACAGATTGTGTGATGCTGTCTGCTGGGCCCTGTATCTAAGCCAATCACATGGTAGACTTAGATACATGGCCCATGTGTGATCCTGTCTGATGGGCCCTGTATTTAAGCCTACCACACTGTAGGTTTAGATACAGGGCCCCAGCACACAGTAATCTTATACTGTATAAGATTACTGTTTGCTGGACCCTGTATCTAAGCCTACCGTGTGGTAGGCTTAGATACAGGGTCCCACAGACAGTATCACACATGGGCCCTGTATCTAAGCCTAACACATGTGTTACTAATCATTTTTTGTGTGTTTTCTTACAGGTTAGGTCGTTGGACTACATCAGATTCCAGGACTACTTTGATGACAGCTTTTTTTTTATTATCAATAAAATGGTTAATGAGGGTTGTGTGGGTTTATTTTATTTCAATAAAATATTTTTCTATGTCTTTGTGGGTTTTTTTAAACTATATTACTACTGCCTTAGTAATGGCCGCCGGCTGATTGACAGCGTCCATTGCTAAGGCGGGGCTTAGCGCTAGCCGGTGCAGAGGCTAACACTAACCCCCTTTATTACTCTGGTACCCACCGCCACCAGGGGGACTGGAAAGAGCCGGGTACAATCCAGTACTTGACCATCTGTAGTGATGGTTGGGCAATGGGGCGGCCGCAGGCTGGTATTATTAGGCTGGGAAAGGCCAGAAACAGTGGCCCTTCCCACCCTGGTAATGCTAGGCTTTTGCTGCTTTATTGTATTTGGCTGGTTATGAAAAATGGGGGGGACCCCACGTCATTTAAAAAAAAAAAAAAATAGAAAATAATTGGAAAGAACGATGTGGGGTCCCCCTCAATTTTCATAACCAGCTAGATACAACACAGCAGCAGAAGGCAGCATTACCAGGGTGGGAAGGGCCACTGTTTTTGGCCTATCCCAGCCTAATACTATCAGCCTGCGGCTGCCCCGGTGCCTGAACGTCACTACGGATGGTCGGGTACTGGCTCGTACCCGGCTCTTCCCAGTACCCCTGGTAGCGGTGGGTACCGGGTTAATAATGGGGGTTGGTGTTAGCCTCTGCACCTGCTAACATTAAGCCCCGCCATAGTAATGGAGGTTGTCAATCTGCCAGCGGCCATTACTAAGGCGGTGATAATAAAGTTTGAAAAAGTACAAGCACATAGATAAAAAATGTTATTGAAATAAAAAAACACAACACTCATTAACCATTTTATTGAGAATAAAAAAAACGCTGTCATTGAAGTCATCCTCGTATCCGAAGTAGTCCAACAACCGAACCTGTAAAAAACACAAACACACAAAAATAATTAGTAACACATAAAGAAGCAAAATTATTATTATTCTTACCTTTCCTGGGTCCAGCGCTGGAGCCGCAATGTCAGCGAGCTGAGTCCTATATCTAATCCAATCACGTGTGATACTGTCTGCTGAGCCACTGTATCTAATCCTATCATGTGTCATACTGTCTGCTGAGCTACTGTATCTAATCCTATCATGTGTGATACTGTCTGCTGAGCCGCTGTATCTAATCCTATCATGTGTGATACTGTCTGCTGAGCTACTGTGTCTAATCCCATCATGTATGATACTGTCTGCTGAGCTGTGTATCTAATCCCATCATGTGTTATACTGTCTGCTGGGCCCTATCTCTAATCCCATCATGTGTAATACTGACTGCTGAGCCACTGTATCTAATCCTATAATGTGTGATATCTATCCATAGTTGATAGGGTCGTAGTGCTATAGATATGCTGTCTCTTATACACACACACATATTTTTTGGGCGGACACATATGTATTGGGGCTATTTCCCCTGACATTTTAAGTCCTTAGTGACGCCCCCGGCTGCTAGTGCTGCATTGTTGGGTCACTTAGGAGACCCAACGATGCAACTGAAAGCTGCAGACTGTCGGCCATGAGAAGTTTGTGTTGGGGGGGGGCCCAATAAGAACTTTTGCATCGGGGCCCATGAGTCTTTAGCTACGCCCCTGGCTCCAATTATTCGCCATGGGACTTTGCTATATCCGACAGTCCCATAGAGAATGAATGGAGTGGTAGCTCTGTTTATTCAAGGGGCTCGGGACCCCTGTTATTTTGTTCGGTGGGACTCTCAGCGATCAAACACTTATCACCTATCCTTTGGATAGGTGATAAATTGTATTGGTGGAATAACCCCTTTAAGCTATAGAAGAACGGAACAAAAAGTTACACATTTAAAAAATTGCAGCCTTGATTTTTAAGTACTGACCCTAATCCATAGATTTCTGAGATTTACCAATATGACTTTGCATTTAATTCACATGTTTAACACATGCTAAATCCCTCTGGGGCATAGGACACATTTCATAACAAGCCTATAAACCCTAGAATGTTAGGTAAGTTCCTTGCTATAGGCATGAAATACCAGAAGAAATTTTTTTTCACATGACCTAGAAAAGCTAAAAAAATACTGTGACGGAAACAAAATCTGCATTATCACAAATAATTCAAGGGCATTTCCCTAAAAAAATTATAAAATAAACTTCTAGAGTCATTTTTTTTCCGTCAACATGTTAAAAATTGTTGCCTAGAAATGGCTGAACAGATCTTGACAGAAGAAGACGACTCAAGGACTTATATTTACTAGTATTTTTTTATTCTAGAGATGACTGCTCTTTCAAACCACTAGGGGGAGTCACATAATCTACCAAACAAGTACGAAATGATGTTTTTTCATAAAAATAAGTTCATTATTAATATTAGAATCCTACAATAAAATTAATTACATATTAGAAATTTACACATTCTTATCAAATTTCTCAGAAATAAATTCACACAAAATATTACAAAAACAGATAATAAAAAAAAAACCATAATGCAAGCTTATGGGGTAATTGTAAAGCCCTTACAAAAATACTACAACAAAAATTGGTCAAATTATTGTGAGACCCTTACAAAAAATATAGGTAAAATAAAAAATATTTTTTTTTCCAAATATAAATTATTTTTTAATATTGCGGATCAGGTAACATTTTTTTAAAGTGATTTTTAGTATTTATTTAATTTTTTTAATCTCCTCACTTTACCTAACGAACTCTTGTTTTTTTTTTCCATTCAACTGGTTTAATGTTGTTTAGGTAAAGCTATAGCCCATGAGATTAACCAACCTCTAGTAATGCCACCATATAAAGTATTTCCTCAAGATAAAAAAAAAAATCACTAAATCTCAGGTTAAAAAAAAAAGAGAGCACAAGTAACTAAACAGACAAAAATTTTCCAAAATTTAGCATTTTCCAAAAACAAACAATTCTAACAACATATTCCCTTTTTTAAAAAGATTTTCAAAAATTCTGACTAATGTGGCACATTTCTTGCTCCTTTTCTGCCCTTAACCCCATGACAGTACGGCCTTGGGAACCCCAATATCTGTTTGGCGTATAACTCTTCTAGGCTACAAGGACAGTCTTAGGGTAACTGATAGGCCCCTACCACATATGAAGAAGTCCTGAGCCTATAAGTTACACACTTTATGACGGGCGGCCACTTGCCCCAGTGTCTCGAGTGGTAGAGGCTGACTGTCCGCGAGAGACACACTGATCTCTCCTGGGAGAATGTGATCGTCTTTGGCTTTGTATACAACCCAAATAAAAAAAAAAAGTTGATAGTGCCGGGTTAAACCATTACAATAATGGCCACTTGGTTTTAAGTGCAGTAGCCACATCTGCTCAACCATTTAATTACAGAGGAGAATTGATCATAATTCTACAACATGTCATAACAGGAGAGGAGACTTGAAGAAAAATCACCCAGGTCCCAGTGAAATTAATGGTAATTAACCCATTCAGTTTACAGCCCACTGTTCAATTGAAAGGCAACGCACGTTTTTGGTTTTCTTTTTTGTCTTGATCTTATAACACCCCTCTCCCCCTCCTCTCGTGTTATGTAGAAAATGTGGGTTCTGGAGCCACCCCCATGGCCTGTCTATTGTATTGTTTGTGCATGATAAGAGGACATCAGTGGAGTCAGCCATGTTTTATACCCACGGGGTAAGCAATCTGCTCCATTGTCCCACCGCCGTTCATAATTCACTTCCATTGCCTGAATTTGTTGCTTAATTATGCCTGAATTATTTCAGGGCATCTCTATTAAAGCCATAGCCTTAAATTGCCACACATACAAGACTAAGTAAATCACTGCTCTAAATCTTAAAGGTGCAGCAAGCTGACCCTGACTGTAGGGAAACTTAAAGGGGTTGTATGAGATTAGAAAAAAGGGGTCACTTTTTTTGCGTAGATATAGCGCCACTCCTGTCTACAGGCTGTGCCTGGTATTGCATGTCTACCCATTCATTTTAATGATCTGCAATACCATTCATAGACCATGGACAAGGGTGGCACTGTGTTTGGGAAAAAGTCTCCTCTTCTTTTTGACTCCGGTTACATCCATATAACTTTTTGTTATAAAATGAAGCAGGTCCCACTAGGAGATTGTAAGAATTTTTTTTTGTCTGGAAGCCATTTTCATTTAGGTATTTCTTGTCCCCCGATAATCCTATGATATTTAGTATTGCCCTTAGTATCTGTGGCTGCTCGTTTCAATGACAGGGAAATTAGATTGTAAGCTCCTGTGTGACAGGGATCGATGTGAATGAATAAATGGATGATCTGTGTAATGCAGCATATGTCAGAATTCTATGGATGAAGGATAATGGTAGAAATAATCACTCGTGTCACCCTCAGTATATAACAGGCAGGTTGTACCTCTCTGGAAGCTTATTTTCAGTGCAAATTAGGTCCTTCCTCTGATATAAAATGGTAATTTTCCGCAAAGGTCAGGTGAACTGAATATATTAGACACTCTCTGAGCTGATGAGATGTTGGCAAATGGTTTAATGGTTTAACCTATTATCTGCTATGCTTTGGTGTAAGAGAATAAACCACTGACGGAAACATTCGTAGAAAATGATTTAATCTCCAATGTTTTTGATTCTTTTTAAATAGAAGATTCCAGAATCTACGCAATATAATTTTTGTATTTTTTTTTCAGCATATGTAAGCCTATTCTTATCAATGCCTTGTTACGTTAGCAGTATTAGTTTCCCATGGGATAGACCCACCACACCCAGTAGAAATCTGGTTTTCAGAGAACTGGCCCGTAATTGACGACCTTTAAAGCCACCAAAGTTCTATTTTTGCATTGTAAATCAAGACTTGATATGGGAAAGTCGAATTCTCATAAGATTAGACTGGTTTTATGGAGGTAAGGTCATATCAAGAGTTTCCTCCTCTGAACTCTTAGCTTAACTTCCCCGTTATGCCAACATGGTCTTCAAGCAGAACCGCGAACTCAGTATTCAACTTCCCAGTGAATTACCAACATCTGATTGAAGTTCTGTTCCCCCATGATGGTAATATGAACAATGTACCTTAGTAGCTCCACTAAACATCCTACAATTGGAGAAATGTCCCAGGAGGAACTCATAATCTAAGATAAAGATGCTACAGTCCATCTACTCTGCACACACCCATTGGTTCGACGCATATCATGGTGGACGCCTGACTAGATACCATCAACAATTTTACGATGAGCCTCCATTCTTCTGGAAGTCATGCTATTGTAGTACCATATATATCTACTAGGAGCATGTGGTGGTACCAATAAACTATGTACGGTTGATCAATGTTATAAATCCTCCAGAGCAAAACTTATATATAGAACGACTCAGTATTTTTTTTTAAAAAAATTAGATTTAATTTAAATTTTTCTAGGAATTGGTGCACCATCTTGAAATTTTATGACACATGGGCACATGTCCAACCAATACAATACCGTTAGCAGATGAGAATAGTCAATTGCAACCAACGGCAACTTTTTGGGGGGGTGCCGAGTTATGGTCTTACTGAGTGTCCATGACATAGTAACCAATGGTGAACATTTTCATATGAGTTCAGCTGCCGAGAAACATTATGTGGCAGTAATTGCTGTCTATCCCTGACCTAAGTACTCAAAAGGTAAGGAAAGCAAGAGGAGCCTTATCTACATATAGCAATGACCCATAAATGTGTCTGTAAATGTCAAGCACACAAACCTGTGTAAACTAATGACTACTTTTCTTATTGATTTGACACAAAGTCCACCTAAAGTCAGATTTGGCCAACTGAAGGCTTCCTTTGTAGTTACCTTGTCTTTTAGGATTGACTGTAGACACTGTAAATTTTTTCATAAAATGATAGCGCCTAGAACCCTAAAGATAATTGCTATGCTTCATGAGTGAAAACAGACGTTTTTGACCGATGAAATTAGCAGATGTCTCGGGGAAATGGCTTTCCAACATGTTGCAAAATCATTTTGACAGATGGTCATTTAGGACAGGTGTTATAAGAGAATTTACTCCTTTGTGAGCAGCAAAAATCTAAATCTGGTCATACACATAAAAGTTGTCCCTGAATTAAGTGAGTGTTCTGATATTTTATTGTATTGGGACACTCGTCGGGAGAGGACCGTCAAAATTGTTCGGAACGTTATCAATAAACTTTACATCTAGGACCATCTTTGAAGGTATTGGGTACTTTTTAAAATGAAGTTTACTCTACATGTGTCTTCTTCTGACCATACACCCCTGGACGGTATTATTCGTGGTGACTGGGGAGCTATCGAGAGGTTCTGACCACAAGAAGTGCTCAATATCACACAACCAGATTAATCAACATTAGTCAAAGTTGGTTCCATTTCTCTTAGGCCGAAAAGCAAGGAGATGTCTCACCGACCTAAGTGTTGGTAAGACATCTGGACATGGATGGTCATCTTAACAGGTCCAATAGTGTTCCAATTTTGGTTCAGTTTTCCAAAATCACTGCCATCACAGTACAATATTCTGCCTGGGGTCATGGGTTCGAATTCAACCAAAGCAACATAGACATGGACTTTGTATGTTCCGTATCTGTGTTATGCCTCATAGTCACAATTTAATTGTTCCTAACCTGTATCTGTGTGTACGATATCAAGAAAGTAGACAATACATACCACTAGAGGAACGAACTAATGTGTCTGAATATATTTTTTGTATAACACTACAGAATACTCCTGTGCTATAACATAATAGATATATGTATTAACCAAATAAAATATTCCATTATTTTTGTATTTTCTGTATTTTTTCTATTTTGTAATATAGTGTCTGTACATATATAGCAAAAATAGGGACAGGACTTAATGTTAAAATTGAGTTGTCAGGACTGCCCCCAGAGATCTAATAATGACAACACTATTAAAGGCCTTTATCTACAAAATTGAGACATCATCTTCAAAAACGTAATAGAAAAAAAAGTCATCCCTAGCTGTTGTTTTTACACTAGAGCAATTTCCTCATCTCTTGCTGCTCAGGAATTTTGATACGTACTGTAGTTTCCATTGTGCCATTTTGACAAGCTCTTTAGAAGCCGGGCTAAGCTTGGTACAATTGTTGAATTCTACACAGAAAATGTAGTTCTACATTCTTCTGTTGACATATTCCAAAACCTTCTTCTTATTATGGGTGGGTGGGCTGGAGATGATTTGTGAGATGTGAATATATCAGGAATATCAGTAGTTACGCTATTTAAAAAAAATCTTAAAATATTCTATATTTATGTCATTTTAGTAGTTTTTTTCCACTTTGTGTTGAGTATTATCATCTATCATATACCTAGTGGCAGTATAGCATCTGCCGCCATATACTCTAATAAGATTACCGTACTTCATTTCACCGAGGTCTGCTCCAGTTGAGCTTATATTCGAATACGTGTTAAAGTTCTTTAAGCTCCTAGCAACTCTTGATTTTAATAGAAACAGGGACATATATATATATATATATATATATATATATATATATATATATATATATATATATATATTATGTGTATATGTATACTTTTATATATATCTATACAGATGTTTATGTATATATAAAATTACCCTATTTGGATCCAATTTTTATCAAGTTTTTATATTCAATTATGTATAAATATTGTGTATATATATATATATATATATATATGTGCATATTAAATGTATATATATATATATATATATACTAGTTGAGAAAAAAATAAATGTTGCAAACATTTTTTCGATTTTTTTCATTATTTTTTATGTATTATTCAACATGTTTTATATAGCAAACTTTATAGTAGATAGTTTTATATAGTATACTTTATAGTAGATAGTTTTATATAGTATACTTTATAGTAGATAGTTTTATATAGTATACTTTATAGTAGATAGTTTTATATAGTATACTTTATAGTAGATCGTTTTATATAGTATACTTTATAGTAGATCGTTTTATATAGTATACTTTAGAGTAGATCGTTTTATATAGTATACTTTATAGTAGATCGTTTTATATAGTATACTTTAGAGTACATAGTTTTATATAGTATACTTTATAGTAGATAGTTTTATATAGTATACTTTATAGTAGATAGTTTTATATAGTATACTTTATAGTAGATAGTTTTATATAGTATACTTTATAGTAGATCGTTTTATATAGTATACTTTATAGTAGATCGTTTTATATAGTATACTTTATAGTAGATAGTTTTATATAGTATACTTTATAGTAGATAGTTTTATATAGTATACTTTATAGTAGATCGTTTTATATAGTATACTTTATAGTAGATAGTTTTATATAGTATACTTTATAGTAGATAGTTTTATATAGTATACTTTATAGTAGATAGTTTTATATAGTATACTTTATAGTAGATAGTTTTATATAGTATACTTTAGAGTACATAGTTTTATATAGTATACTTTATAGTAGATAGTTTTATATAGTATACTTTATAGTAGATAGTTTTATATAGTATACTTTATAGTAGATAGTTTTATATAGTATACTTTAGAGTACATAGTTTTATATAGTATACTTTATAGTAGATAGTTTTATATAGTATACTTTATAGTAGATAGTTTTATATAGTATACTTTAGAGTACATAGTTTTATATAGTATACTTTAGAGTACATAGTTTTATATAGTATACTTTATAGTAGATAGTTTTATATAGTATACTTTATAGTAGATCGTTTTATATAGTATACTTTATAGTAGATAGTTTTATATAGTATACTTTATAGTAGATCGTTTTATATAGCAAACTTTATAGTAGATCGTTTTATATAGTATACTTTATAGTAGATCGTTTTATATAGCAAACTTTATAGTAGATCGTTTTATATAGTATACTTTATAGTAGATCGTTTTATATAGTATACTTTATAGTAGATAGTTTTATATAGTATACTTTATAGTAGATCGTTTTATATAGCAAACTTTATAGTAGATCGTTTTATATAGTATACTTTATAGTAGATCGTTTTATATAGTATACTTTATAGTAGATAGTTTTATATAGTATACTTTATAGTAGATAGTTTTATATAGTATACTTTATAGTAGATAGTTTTATATAGTATACTTTATAGTAGATCGTTTTATATAGTATACTTTATAGTAGATCGTTTTATATAGTATACTTTATAGTAGATCGTTTTATATAGTATACTTTATAGTAGATAGTTTTATATAGTATACTTTATAGTAGATAGTTTTATATAGCAAACTTTATAGTAGATCGTTTTATATAGTATACTTTATAGTAGATCGTTTTATATAGTATACTTTATAGTAGATAGTTTTATATAGTATACTTTATAGTAGATAGTTTTATATAGTATACTTTATAGTAGATAGTTTTATATAGTATACTTTATAGTAGATCGTTTTATATAGCAAACTTTATAGTAGATCGTTTTATATAGTATACTTTATAGTAGATCGTTTTATATAGTATACTTTATAGTAGATAGTTTTATATAGTATACTTTATAGTAGATAGTTTTATATAGTATACTTTATAGTAGATAGTTTTATATAGTATACTTTATAGTAGATAGTTTTATATGGTATACTTTATAGTAGATAGTTTTATATAGTATACTTTATAGTAGATAGTTTTATATGGTATACTTTATAGTAGATAGTTTTATATAGTATACTTTATAGTAGATAGTTTTATATAGTATACTTTATAGTAGATCGTTTTATATGGTATACTTTATAGTAGATAGTTTTATATAGTATACTTTATAGTAGATAGTTTTATATAGTATACTTTATAGTAGATAGTTTTATATGGTACACTTTAAAAAAAATAAAATTGTGCATTAATTATGTTCTAGAATATATGTGTGTGTGTGTGTGTGTGTGTGTGTGTGTGTGTGTGTGTGTGTGTGTGTGTGTGTGTGTGTGTGTATGCAAACACATTTATATAAACATTATACAAGATGTTCTAGTCATCTTTATCTGTCATTTCACAGTGACTGACATTACAACATTCAATCATTTTTTTTTAATCATTGTCCTTCTTTCACAATTGTTCACTGCTCAGAAACAAGACTATCAGCTATGAGAATTTATCACCTCAGGTAACATTGCTGTTTTAATGACATTATAAGCTGACAAGAATTTACCACAGGGTTTCAGAACTTCAAAAACTTAAAAAGGAAAAAGTTACAAAACTGAAAAAAAAAAGTATATCAGTTTTTATTGTTTTTTTAAAAGCATGTCAATCAACATACTTTCTGAACATGCCGGTGTCCTGTGAAGGGCTGACCTTTCTAACATTGTGCAAGGTGTTTAGAGTAAGGATTGGATGACATGCCTCATTAACCCTTTGTGAATTGGAGGCATTTTGAGTGAGGATCAGATGACAGGGATCGTTAACCCTTTCTTAGAAAAACCAAAATGTTCTATTTTTTCTTTTTCTTTTTTTTAACTTTAAACAGCTAAATCAACACAGAAAAGTTTTCCAACTTTTAAACTAATTTCTTTCTTTTTATTACTAAGCAGTATCTCTTTTTATTAAAAAAAATTAAATATAAAAAAAATTGAAAACTTAAACAAGAATAAAAAATATTTACATTACATTTATATTACATATTTATTTTATATTTACATTACATTTATATTACATATTTATTTTATATTACATTTATATTACATATTTATATTATATTTATATTACCTTTATATTACATATTTATATTATATTTACATTACATTTATATTACATATTTATTTTATACTTATATTACCTTTATATTACATATTTATTTTATATTTATATTACCTTTATATTACATAATTATATTATATTTATATTACTTTTTTATATATATATATTTTTACGTGACTATTTTTTATGTATATTTTCAGTTTGATAAGAACTTTTTGATTCTGTATTATCCAGCTTGATACAAGATGCTTCAATTCCTTGACATTTTAGTGGATGTTTGTAGATGTTACCAGATGCTTAATCTCAATTTGTAAACATATCATCCATGGGTCCTGTTGGATCACAGGAGAGAGTTCCCAATAGTAACCCACTCCCACTTTTGTTTTTGCCTTTGAATAGCTGTTATTTTGAACAGATTTTAAGATACTGTCTTGGCAGCTGCAATGGGAAATCTTTCAAAGAGCCAAATTTCCCAAGGATTTTTTTTTTATTAACCAACTTCCATACTGGGCAAAATGTAGGTGGTCCTTTTATCAAGAGCCTGTGTCTACTGTTTTTTTAATTATTTTTTTTGTAGTTAAAAATAACCATCGATCAATATAGATTGACTTTGTTAAATATTTACATTTTTGGTTGTTTTTAACTATTTTTGTAAATTGAAAGGTAGAAACTTGCAATTAGAAGTATAGTCCTAAAATATCTACAGGCAAACTTAGTCCTAAGAAATATTTACTGATTCGCCCCTGTGAGGCTAAAAAAAACCATACTAGTTAGGTTGTACAAATGAATGCACGATGGAAACTAGTAATATTTTTGGTGTTTTTGTGTAGTTTTTGTTTTTTAATCTACAGATAGAGACTTACATGCAATTTGGCTTTTTTAAATTCTATATCACTCCACAAAGGATGGGGGGAAAAAAAATCCTATTACATATTAAAAAAACCTGCCGGACATTGAAATACGCAGTTATATAGGTGCAACAGGCTTATATAAAACCTATTAACAATGTGTTATTAAAGAAGGATACAGTTTTCGCTACACTTGTATTTTACATTATTTTATTTCTAAAAAATCATGGTGGGAAACAGAAATAGCCATGGCTTAATATGAAATGTATGTTTTTCCAAAAACATCACTGATAAAACTAGGGATAATATTAATACAAAAAATGTTAATAAAATGAATAACATAATAATAAAAAATAAGGCAGAATTTCAGAAAAAAAAATATGTCTTACACTCTTGTTTTATATTTTTTGTTGATATAATTATGAATACATTTACTATTTTTATTTTTTAATAATATTATATTGTATTCCAATTTCAATTTTAGAATTATACAAAAAAACAAATAGTTAATAAAATATTCCAGAAAAATACATACAAAATGTATATATATATAAATTTTATGTTGATATTATTGGTGTACCCTATGATGTGTATGTAGCAGATTTACTTTCCAAATATATGGATGTATAGTGCAATCTGAAATGTTTTTTTCTTTTCCTTACAAAATTAAAAATTGAGATAACAAAAAAAGACATAATAGAAGACAACAACACGAATGATGCTAAACATCCATATTCAAATATATAAGGGAGATCTTCTAAGATCCAATGATATCCTTGATAAGAGATCTTCTAACAATGATCAGTCTTCTCATGTAGAATCACATGGGACACATGTTACATTAGACGTGTGCATAACTTATTCATAAGTTCTAGCACCTCCTGAAGCACAACGCTTACTCCATGTTGATGGAAATTCTGAAGCTGCAACAGCTGTCAGTCTGAATACAGATATATATACATTGGACTATTTGTAGAACAAGCGTGGGTATCTTAGTTGGGAAGACAGTGTTTTAGTTGCATTATAAACACAGATAGTCTACTCTTGATCTATCTATCTATCTATCTATCTATCTATCTATCTATCTATCTATCTATCTATCTATCTATCTCTATCTGTCTATCTCATATCTATCTGTCTATCCATCTATCCATCGATCTATCATCTATCTGTCTATCTATCATCTATCTATCTATCTATCTATCTATCTATCTATCTATCTATCTATCTATCAGCTATTTATCTATCTATCTATCTATCTATCTATCTATCTATCTATCTATCTATCTATCTATCTATCTATCTATCTATCTATCTATCTATCATCTATCTATCTATCTATCTATCTAATATCTATCTCATATCTATCTATCTATCTATCTATCTATCTATCTATCTATCTATCTATCTATCTATCTATCTATCTATCTATCTATCTCTCTCTCTCTCTCTATCTATCTATCTATCTATCTATCTATCTATCTATCTATCTATCTATCTATCTATCTATCTATCTATCAATCTAATATCTATCTCATATCTATCTATCTATCTATCTATCTATCTATCTATCTATCTATCTATCTATCTATCTATCTATCTATCTATCTATCTATCTATCTATCTATCTATCTCTCTCTCTATCTATCTATCTATCTATCTATCTATCTATCTATCTATCTATCTATCTATCTATCTATCATCTATCTATCTATCTATCTATCTATCTATCTATCTATCTATCATCTAATATTTCTCCATGTGTCTATCACCTGTCCATATATTTCATATTTATCTACTTCATGTCTATCCACGTGTGTATTTATCTCTCTGTCTCATTTGTACTTTTTATCTACACATGTACCTACATATCTTCTATCCAAAGTAGCCTCAGTGACAAAATAAAAAGTATACAGTACAAACACACACAACACACATACCTAAAACCCTATACCTCTATATTCCACTATAAACATTACAACTTTACTCCTATAAAAAGATTTACAAAAATTTTCTTTTCAAAAATTCTTAGATAAATATCTCTGTTGAGATATAATGAGGAAAAATAAATGGACAGGGATAGTTGAAATTTCCCATGGGTCAGATACACGCTTTTCCATGACATAACAGTCACAATTCATGTCTTCTGGTTATGGTGCAGATTTATAGACGACACTAAAAATATAAATGTATGGTAATGAGGCCCATGTTATGCAATACAAGACTCTGTGTGTAATGTATGCTTGTGCTTATCTCTGTGTACATGTATCAGTTCTGATAAGCTACATAGGAATGCTGCTAGACCAGGTTGTTCCTCTTATGGGATTTTTTTTTCTCATAACCTACCACTTTAATTCTTGACAGTCCACATTCATAACACAGCAGGTCTTTATATGATCCCAGAGCCCATTGACTTGTCTTGAACGAAAATATTTTTGCATATTTTTTTGTAAAAACATTTAAATCCATAAATTGTGGCCTTTAATGCCGACTCATTTGGCCTCCCTACAATTAATACAACACTCAAGAAAGGCTACTTTATCTAGACGTCATTGTAGATATACTGGATCGATAAAGCCACGCCACTGAGAATGACACTATAATATTTCCACGTTCCACGGGGCATTAAATAGATATACCTTATTTTTTTATGGGAAAAACCCCAAAGTTTTTTAACCAATATATCAATAGGACAACTCATTTTTTTTTTTTAAATAACATAAAAGAAAGGAGTAACTAATAATTAAAATAGTTCTTTATATTATTATTATTATTATTATTATTATTATTATTATACTTCTATTATTTCAGTATGTCAACCTCCATGTAAGTCTTGAATCCACTTTCCGCAAGTTCGTTATATCTAAGGTTATTAAATCTCTAATAACAGCAAGTTGCCGTCTGCTATATATTTACCAATAATTTATTTTATTTTCTGTCCATTGCTATAAACCAACCTGGGGATTTATAAGATGTAAATTATTAATTTATTTAAAAAAAAAGTCAGAATGCCCATTTGGGTCCGTATTAGTTGCCCTAATAAGTATTTCACTAATAAATACAATAATTTGTAGTGAATATATTTTATCTTGTTATATCTGCTTATAACACTTGAAATGAGGTCGTAGTTATACTAGCGGATAATGACAAACATACGTACGTAGTTTTTTGTTTTTTTTTGTTTTTGGATTTATAGATTTTTTTAGTTATTGTTATGCATTAATATCTCATTTCAGCTCTTACATTTCTGCTGAGTCTTTTAGAAACTGTTCTAATGACAAGTTCAACTCTAAAAAGACAATAATAATTTCCGAAAATGATAGTAAATAAAAGCACCAATGAGACTCTAGAAGAAGATTAAAATACTTAGAACCCATGTGTCTGTGCCCCAGATCAAAACAGCCGCACCCAGCCCATACCAGGACTCACCTTCTCTCCTCATGCCAACTTTCAGGCACTTCTTTAAGCGACAGTATTGGCACTGGTTCCTATGATGCTGGTCTATAGGACAGTCTCTGTTGCCCCTACAAGTGTAGGTGAGGTTCCTTCTCACCGATCTTTTAAAGAAGCTCTTGCACCCTTCACAGGTAAACTGACCATAGTGCTTGCCACTCGATTTGTCCCCACACACCATACAGTCCACGTTGGGAACTCCTTTGTCCCCTGAATTTACTGGGTCCTGACCTGGGACAACTCCTTTAGGCGTGCTTGGTGTTTGAGGTGTGCCCCCAGGGTCTTGATTGCACAGCCCAGGTGGATTGCTCACCTGAGAGGCTGCCACCCCTGGGATGTCTTCCTGCCAAGGATTAACCACCATGGCCATAATACTGTATCAAATACTGAGATCCACAGCTCCACAATCAGCAGCACCAACACAGGCTACGAGGGTGTACGTGAAAGTCTGCAAAGTTTACCCAGTCCAAATGAAAAAGAAAGGGGTGTAAGGAGGCTGCCTTGTGGTTTTAGGAAGATATATATGTATATATCCCCTCTTATCCAAATGCAGGCTGCCCCACACTGCGTCCAGAGTCCAGATATCCCTCCAAGAAAACAGGAAGACTGAGTGTGCTTTCAGATCCTCCTTCCAGGGAGGGAGAGATTAGTCATGCACCCACAGCCCTAATGTCCATGTGTGCCTACAACAATCTGTGTGTGGGACTGATTTCAAGCAAAAGTTGGCTTCTTACCACCTACAATAGAAAAAAAAAAATCACAAAAAAAGACATTACAAAAACATTCTTAAAAAAAACACCCACGTAAAAAAAATTTGGAAAAAAATAATCTCAAAATGATATAACAACATCAATAACCTTTACGCATATATCACTGACATATTCCCGCAGCGCTTAACAACCAGTTATTAAAATTAAATTCACTGGAAAAAGATTTTGACGCAAATTTTTGTAAAATTTTTTTTTTTTTTTTTTTTTACAGAACAAAAAAAGTTATCTTTTTGTGCTTGCATCGATATCATAAGATGGATAAAAATACATGGGAGAGGAAAGTGGATACTTACGTGGAATCTGCTACCTTTTGAGTATACGGATATTTTAGCCTTAGTCACTTTGAGCGAAATGCTGACTGTCGCCCATAGAAGACAATGCTCTGCTGCAGCTTGCACACCAGGCTAATGAATAGCTTGAAAGAAGTTTCAAAAGTGACACAGATTTTGCCTCTTGGTAAGACCCAACCCCTTCCCTCCTCTAGAGCCTCCAGTGAGCGTGGATGTCCCTCTGCTGCAGTGAACTCTGACAGTAAGTCCCATTTACACTGTGTCCATGGAGATCTCCTAATTAGGGCAGACATGGGGCTGTGCTATGACTTCACAGGGAGTTGGGATGAGCTTCATCCCGGTGCCGTTATTGGCTTGCGGAAAGAGGGGGCTGGAAGGCTATGGGGGGGGGCTTGGGTACTGACAGAGGCTGTGTCATGCTGCCTTGTTTCCTTCGCTCACCTGCTAGGGGGCTTTCTCTCAAATGAACAGGAGAATTTGGAAGGGAGGGTGTTTCCACCATACAGATAGATAGCATCGAGCAAGTAGTGCGGGACGGACTCGCTTGACCCATTGGGTGCACCCTAAAATTCAGCTCCAAATATGGGCAACAAATTTTGTGTGTATTAAAAAAAATGCAGATTAAAAGGCAAAACCGCACATAAAAGGTATAAAAGGCAAAAACGCATATAAAAGGTATAAAAGGAAAAACGATGTATAGTAGAGCGCTGCGAAATCTGTTGGTGCTATAGTAATAACTGGTAATAAATATATCATGTGCAATGCAAGAAGGCAAAACCCTTTGGAAAGGCTCGGTTCACCCTAGAAGGGCTCTGT